>NW_010417046.1:42142-43450 GCF_000710305.1 Buceros rhinoceros silvestris | reverse complement strand
CTGCAGCCTTTCACTTCTATCCACTGCTTCATCAGTTGTGGTACCTTTGCCACTCTGTCCGATTCTCACGCAGACTTTTTACTGTCTTCCTTGACCAGCTTGCAGCAAGCTACCATTTAATGGCGTGAAAACGGTTGTACGAAATGTTCTTCGGATAAGACAAGCAAGCATGCAAGAGCTTCAGCTGGGTGTGGTAGAACAGCAGTGGCAGTGGCCAGGGGACTTTAAAAATGGAGACGCAGTGGTGAAGAGCAAGACTTCTCCTCTTTCCTTTCCAGTTAATGAGTGTTTTTGGTCTAAACCCATCAGACTATTGAAAGCAATTGTGCGGTGAAGATGAGTAGCTGTGATGTGCACAGTTCAAACCTTGGGCTTTGTTTTGTAGTGTCTGATAGTGGCCAGCTGTGGGGGCTTAGCCAGTGTCAGCTATTCAGAGCCTGTTTAGGCTCTCGTCTGTGTGATTCTTGTTTTCAGCTTTGTTCAGCTGTTCTTATCTGTTCTGATTTTCCATTTGTTTGGTTGGATTTGATTTAATTTGTTTTGAGTTTGGTTGTTTGGTTTTGGTTTTTAGTTTGGTTTTTTTTTTTTCTGATAGTGGCCAGCTGTGGGGGCTTAGCCAGTGTCAGCTATTCAGAGCCTGTTTAGGCTCTCGTCTGTGTGATTCTTGTTTTCAGCTTTGTTCAGCTGTTCTTATCTGTTCTGATTTTCCATTTGTTTGGTTGGATTTGATTTAATTTGTTTTGAGTTTGGTTGTTTGGTTTTGGTTTTTAGTTTGGTTTTTTTTTTTTTTCCTGGAGCTCTGTTAGATGACCCAGTTACACTCCGTCTTGTTTAGTATTTACCATTTCCACCCACTGTGGCTGCTGCTTTTTGGTGCAAGTATTCAGTCCTATCATGGATGCAGGAAAGGTACAGGGAGGAAGTAAATTCAAATGAATGCAAAGAGAGAGCTGTTTATTTGAATGCACGTTCTTTTGTTGCAGAAATCCTTACCTGCATTTGTTTCTTTGCTGGGAGGTGAGGGTTTGCCAGCAGATAAATTAAAAACTGAAGGAATCCCAGTTAACGAAACAGCTAAAGATAGGTTGAAAAGTAAGAGCTGAGAAGACAGCAGCAGTTAAGTGGATTTTTTTGGCAGTCCATCAACACGAAGGGGATTCACTTGAATGTTTCCGTCCTTTTATTTATTTCTTTATTAAAAAGAGAAGAAATACCCTCTTCTGCATGGGCTGGCAAAACTGCCGTGATTTCCATCCTGTCCCTCCCCCCTGCCCCCACCCCAACACTTCGCTTAAAGGAATCATCCTT
>NW_010417046.1:19646-42078 GCF_000710305.1 Buceros rhinoceros silvestris | reverse complement strand
CCCCCCGGCCCCCCCCGACACACTTAGCTTAAAGGATTCTTCCTTGCACTCCTGCTGCCACAATCATAAATTATTTCAGGATTAGGTGATCAGAAATTGAGGGCATGTCTCTGCAGAAGTGACTGAAGAAGAAATTCTGTATTTTGATTGCTCTGTGCTGATGGAGATCTTGGGGCACAGGCCAAACTGGAGATCTTGATTTCTCTGCATATCCTCTTTTTGCAGCTGCAGTATTCTTTACAGCTCTTATCAGTACTTTCAAGCTAAGCACAGTGTTTTTAATTTGCTGCTGCTTCACCATTGGATGCAGTTGTCTGTATTGCTCCTTCTAAAGTTGAACATTCCTAAGCTTTTTGGAGGAGTTAAATTTTTCAGTGGTGGCTGTCTTAGCAGCAAGCTAAGTTTGCCAAGCTACCTCAGAAAACAGTGAGGAGTTGGGAGATGCTGTATTCTCACACTTGTCTAAATTCAGCTTTTGTGCGTGCTAGAGGTAGGCATTGGTGTTAAAGTTTCAAACCGTTTGTAATTTTCAGTGAAAGATTTTCTTCCTCTGCTTTTAGAAGTTCGAATTAAGATCAGAATCCTCTGGGTTTGAATAGGGAGTGCATGTGACTGTGTGTCAGGTCTGTTTTGTTGAATTAGATCCATGTCCTTGATTTTAGCCTATGCTTTGGGACAGTCTTTTTTTTCCTATTTTGTCTGTTGGAGAAGTTATATTCAGCAAGGGATTGCACTTTAATACCCCATAAAACTAAAAGTGACTTACCCCAGCCAGAGATCAGTGTTTATATTAATACACCAAAGGAGAATTTGCACCTTGTTGAAGCTGAAGAATTCTGGCATCTCCCTGTCAGCACCTTTGTTTTTTGATCTCCAACACTCTTTTAGTACTTGTTAATTCATGTTCTCCTTGCTATATTATACTCTGGTATGTGCGCAGGCTGCTGAATTCAGGTTTTTGTAGTGATGCTGTACTTTTTTCATGAGCTTGTGGTATAGCGTGTGGGAGGAATTGGGAAGGGAAACAATTAATTTTGGACTGAGCTTTAATACTTGACATTCTGCTTCCATCTGATAAGCAATACAAGTGGGATATCTTTAAGGAACATGAATCAGTTTAAGTCCATACACAAGAGAGATGGGAACAGTTGTGCCCAAGTAAATTTCCACTCGTCTGGAGGGCATTTGTAAGATGTGCCTTCTAAGGTAGCAGCTGGCACATTGCACGAAGATGAAGAAATAGGGAGTGGAAATAACCTAGAGGAGGACTTCTGTGTTATATCAGCATGAGGGAAAACCTGATGGGCAAGTACAGGTTTTTTGGTGTGGGTTTTGGTTTTGTTTTTTTAACTTTATAGCACAGGATTGACAAAGCTTTGGCAGTAGCAACCTGATGGTTCGTTCTGTTCCCTGTCCTAAGAATGGTGACCTTTTTCTTCTAAAATCCAGAGAATATCTTGAAAGAATTATTGTTTCAGAATATTTTTACCACTTTAATGTAACAGTTGGTCAAAAGAATCATGTTAGATAAGAAGCATAGTCTTTTCTAGAAAGTTAATATAATTGTGATGATGTCAGCTACAGAGGCAGGTGAGTATGCTGCTGTCCTGAACCTGACAACCTGCTGAGCGTTACCAAGCTGTGAGTTGTTACAAATGGAGTAGGTGAGATACCCTGCTACCACAGAGTTCCTGTTCCAGACCATTGGCAAGATTTTGTTAGCCACCTAAACCTTGTTCATATCAAGGCATTAAACTGTAGGTCAGGGGTTTACAGGGATTTATTTCCAACATTGTTGTATCACTCTCTGGAAGATTTGGCAAAAGAGTTGGGGGATACAGAGCAACAACTCTCCTCTTTCACCACTGGAAAATTTATGCATCAAGACTTATCTTTGGCAGGAATATGCAGATTCCAGCCACTTTTAATACCTATTGAGGGAACAGCTTGAAATTTCTTGTCGTATTCCACTATTTCTACAAGTTTATTAAAAACAGAAGGAAGAGCTTTGGTTTGATTCATATTTCTTTTGAAATTAAAATGGCTTCAGTATAGAATTAAGTTCAGCTGTACCAGAGCAATGGACCATTTTTTACTCAACGCTTTCAGCTATGTTATGGGCTAGCTGTACTTGAGCAAACTTACGTTCTTCTGGACTTCACAGCCATAGAATGCTCACTAGGCTACCTGTTTGCCTCCATTTTTGTATATTAAAAGAAGGTACCTGTGAAACACTCCAGATTATTCTGGTGCAGCTTGCAAGAACATAGGTGAAATACAGACTCCTGTTCAGGGTAGAGGAACACACCCTTTCTTGGGTGATGTTTTGCTGCCACCTCCTCATCCCCATCGCACTCCTGAGAAAGTTCATTTTTCTCAGCAGCTCAAAAGCTTTTTATTACTTCAGCCTTCCCAGGCTGAGCTGAAGATGGCCGTTTTGTACTATGAGTGGTACAAAAGATGTTGTGGCTTTAATGTTAATCAAAGTGCCTTTTCTGTGGAGAGAGAATCTCATATTGTGGATATTCGATTGAAGTTGCCAAAACAGTAGTTGTCTCTGCTTTAGCAATAGGTGTGTTTGCTGGTGTTTAAGTACAGGAAGTCTTGATGTGGTATGCTTCAGTTTAATAATCCAACTTTGAATGAGCTAAATATATTTTTAGTTTATAGCTAAAGGGTGAAATTGAGCAGCATCTTTTTAGAATAAATAAATAATTTTAAAAACCCTTTCAGCTGCTTATTCCCTTCTCTGTATTAATCTTCCCTCTCTTTCCTTCCTCCTCTGGAGTTTTACCAGCCTTGTGAATAATGCATGAGCCTGAGGATTAAGCTGTGTTTCTCCTAAGTGGACTCCTCTGTCTGTGTAAAACAGCTAACCTAGTTTCAGTTCTGTGCAGTGCTGAGAGATTTTTGCTTCTAATGGGAATAGTGAAGGTTTTTGGTTTTTTTTAATCCTTTGGCATTCCACGTGACTCCTCTGTAGCATGTCTGACCCTTATTGGCTGCTGAGCAGGTTTCAACCAGCTGCAACTCTTGGAAATCCATTTCATTCATTAACAGACTTTAAAGGTCAGTGTGGATTCCTGCGTGCATGGGAAAAGCTATCAATATTTTATCACTTCAAGCTTGATGACATGAGTGTGCCTACCTTTTGTGTCCTGATCAGTGGCTTTATAGGCTTCAGACAGCTCATTTCTGAGTCTTGTTTCTTGAATGCAGCTTTGCCCATTGCAGCTGCCTGTTCCTGTTAGTTGTTAGGAGCAGTACAGCCCGGTCTGAACACAGTCACCGCAGGCTGGCAGACATGCACTTCTGTATCGCAAGTTCTCTAAGGCAGCCGTTTCTGAAAAGGGCAGGAAGGAAGAGAAGGGTCTTATTTTTCTTCAAAAGGCATGGTAATGCCAGACTTGGTTACTAAAGGATAAATAGCCTTAGTTCTCCATTTCTTTGAGATTGCGTGTGTGAATTATGTCCCTCGAGATGCCTGCAGTGTCTATTCCTCCAGTGCTGTAGTGATCACCGATCTCCCCTATAGAAACATGAACCCTCAGCCCACAGACCTTGACTGGCAGGAGTGGGCAGTGCTGATAACTCAACAGGTCATCACCGTTCCCATCCTGGAAAGATTTTTTTTTGAGGGAGAAAGAATAATATCATTTCTGTGCTGCTTCAGTCCTTGTTGCTTGTGGTGGGACTGCAGAAACTACTCCTCTGCTTTGGGAAATAGGGGAAGGGCACTCAGGAACTACGTAGAGATCTGGCTTTCTTGCTGCAAAAGTCAACAAGCAGGTATATAACTTTTTATGTTTAATTTACTATTAGCACTATCTCTCTTTAAACTATAAAAAGCAAATTACTTCTTGGTCAAAAGTGTGGGTGAGGTTTTTTGGTGGTTGGTTTTGGTTTTTTTTAATTAGTTCGTATTTAGTTATCTAGATACTCAAAGACTGCTTTTCTGCAGTCGCTCTCAGGCATGCAGGTTTAAACCAAATACTATCTGCACCCTAACCAGTGTTTAAAATTCTAAAAAAAAAAAAAAATCAGTTGGCTTTCTTACCAATGACTTCCATCTCATTGTTCCTTGATGATGAATTCAGAATTCTTTATGTTGAATAAATTTGGAAATGATAAGGTTTATTATTGCTTCTACCTGTAGGTAAGTTTCTTGGAGGTATGGAGTTCTTGATAGATGACAGAGGCATTTTTTCCTCATTTTGCTGATGTTTTGTTCATATAATGCTAGACTTCTGGTCTTTCTGTCCATTCTTGTTAATTTGTTGCTTTTGACCTTTGCTTTATAACTATCTTAAGTCTTAAAAATAGAGATTTTATTTGTATTTCTAGACAAAACCTGCAGGATATTTCACTGAACTCTGTTATGCAACTTCTCTTTGCAGCCTGAGATTTCTTAATGCCTCTGCCAACAAACTGGAAATGCTTCCTCCAGCCACTCTTTCTGAAGAAACCCACAGCATCTTACAGGAATTGTATTTGACCAATAACAACCTCACGGATAAATGTGTACCCTTGTTAACAGGCCATCCACACCTAAAAATATTGCACATGGCTTACAATTGCCTACAGACCTTCCCTGCAAGGTAAGTAGCTGGTTTCACTATCTCTGGTCCATCCATGGGTTGGCATCATGAAACATTTTCACAGCAAGAGCAAAACTGCACAGAAATCACAGAATCATTTTGGTTGGAAGAGACCCCTCTCCTTACTTCCCCAGGAGTTGAAAACTCTACCATCGTATGACCACTGTGCCCAAGCAGCCTCCAATCTTCACATCGCTCACAAGTCCTGCTTATGAACAAGCCTTCCCTAGTTGGCTCCTTCACCAGTTGTGCCAAGAAGTTGCCTTTCACACAATCCAGGAACTTCCTGGACTGCTTTCTCTGCTGTGTTGTATTTCCAGCAGATATATATTAAGTTGAAGTCCCCCACAAGAACAAGTGGTAGTGATTGTGGAACTTCTCCCAGCTGCTTATAGAGTATTTCCTCTACCCTTCTGATCCTGGCTGGGTGGTCTATAACAGACTCCCACCATGATATCTGCTTTGTTGGCCTTCCCCCTGATTATTACGCAAAACCACACACCCTTTCATCACCATCATTATGCTCAGTACAATCAAAACACTCCCTAACATACAGGGCCGCTCCACCACCCCTCCTTCCTGGCCTGTGCCTCCTGAAGAGTTTATAGACGTCCAATGGAGCATTCCAGTTGTGTGAATCATCCCACCTTGTTCCTGTGATGGCTACACTACACTATAGTTTTTCTACTGTTCAGTGTCCTCCAGCTTCTCCAGTTTGTTGCCCATGCTGGGGACATTGCACTTTAGCTGGACAGTTGATCACATCGCCTTTCTGGGGAAGAAGGCCTAATTCCTGCCTGCCTGATCCCAGGATCATCCTTGACTCTGAGTTCATCACTATCCCTTGTGTCTGTGCTGTCACTTGGCAGTCTGTCCCTTGCCTCCACTGGTGTGGCAGACGTAAAGACCTTGCTAGCACAAATGTTGTGGCACAAGCTGTAATTTAAATGTAGTGAATTTACCTGCTATGCTCTTTTTGCCTGTTGCTACCCTCTCTTGCATTCCACAGCCAAGTGAGTGCTACACGTTAGTTGGTATGTTCTGATTGCACTTAACTCTTTCAAAGTGGACTAATTCAGCATGACCACAGTATGCTTTTGAAGACAAGCAAGAAGGTCTTGTGGCTTCCCTGGCTTGGTCACTTTCTTACAGCTGGTGATTTTCACCTTATAAGAGATTTGTGAGCAAAGCAATCTGGAAATGTCCTCTGGAAGTGGACTACAGGCTACTAGGGGAAAATCCTTTCACTCCAGAAGGAGATTCTGCCTTGGCAGCAATTTCTGTACTTTCAGTTCACTCTGTTTTAATCAGAAATCTTTCAAGTGTAAGATGTGCTGTAAAGCTGATGGGGTACAACCTTGGGAAAGAGATGCCAATAAATAAAGGAAGAGATATCTCTGTCCTTGTGTGATGTTCTGAGCAGCTGGGCTTCAGCAGCAAGGGGGAAGGGCTGAGCAAGATACTAGACAGTGGAGGGGAAAATTTGGGATGAAGTGGAAAACTAGGGCTGAAAGAAAGGGGAAGAAAGGAGAAAAGAGAGTGTGAGCTGGCAAGCAGGGGGATGTAAGCAAAGTAAGTAATTTGAAAAGTAGCATTAACAAAATGCTGACAGAAGCAGCACAGATTTTGTTCCACAGCCGTGTTAGCATCTGATGTGAAGAGAGGTGGCAGGCACTGCTGTGAACAAGGATCAAAGTGTGAGGTTTTATTTTCTTAAAACAATGAAAACCAGTGCTCTTATCACCACTTCAAAATAAAATATGTATGTCTGTTAAAAGAAAAATTCTCAAACTCTTGTTTTCATAGCAAAATGGCCAAGCTGGAAGAGTTGGAGGAAATTGATATTAGTGGGAACAAACTGAAAGCCATTCCAACAACCATCATGAACTGCAGACGTATGCATACTGTAATTGCTCACTCCAACTGCATCGAAGTCTTCCCAGAAGTCATGCAGCTTTCTGAAATAAAGGTAAGGAGTGAACGTGCTTTGGAAGAAGCAAGTATAACACAACTTCACCAGTTCTATTCTCTCCTTGGGTCTCTCGTAGCTGCAGGATAGTATATTCTCAGAAGTCGTGGAGATCTGACAACTGTTTTCTCCTCTGAGGTCATATGCAAAATGTTTGCCCCTGTGCTGCCTCAGAGTGGAATGGAAGAGCAGCCTCGAAGCTGATTTTACACTCACCTTCACTAGGTCCTAACTTCTCTGCCAAATAAGTGTTAATTGTCTTCCCGTGACAGTCTGTTATGATACAACGTTAACATTTGGCAGGAGCTATGTGTAATTAACTCTTGCTGCCTTGGCAATTGGTTGATTGTGTAGGAATGGACTTTGTTTAGAGCACATGTCAAAAACTGCTGAATCTGCAAAAAAGGATAGACCTTGGGGACAGAGATAAATTCCAGGAGCACAGGATTTGAGTTTTTAGGCAAGCTACTCTAATTTTCCTAATTGCAGTCATATTTTGCACAGCCAGAGGAATGCTTAATCCGTCTCTTGTGCGTGTTTCCAGAAGTAATTCTGTACTTTTCTGACACTTCTTTTTGTGGGGCGCATTCTTTGCTTGCCCACGCTGCTTACCTTTTGTGAGAAACCACCTCCTAGCAGAAACAGCTCGCAGCAGGAAATACTCTGCACTGTAGCCAGGCGAGAAGGAAGAACTAGGCTCACAAAAGGAGATGGTTAACTCATGGCCTGCAAATCTTGTGATATGGCAGAAAATCTGTCGTTCTCCCAGGCTGAGAACTGATTACCTGTTCACGGACTGAAAACAACCAAAGTGTCCTTCGGGCGTTCTGTAAAGTCAAAAGGCTGAGTTCCCAGCCTGCCGAGTGTGCCTCAGGGTCTGGGGTCAGGCAAAGCAGCAGGAGCAATAATTCTGTTGGACGGCGAGTATATGTAAAGATGAGCTTTGTGGTTTTAGCCAGGAAATCTCAAACAAACTTGTGGGTTTTTGAATACTCCTCCCTCTTTGGAACAATGGCCAGAGGAAACAGAGGGCCATTTAAAATCAATCTGAAGCAAAGTCTTTTTTTCTTAGAGAAAGAATTGGGGTGGGGAAACGAGGCTCTGCACGGGAAACATCTCTTTAAAAATATAAGGGTGGCTTAACCAAAAAAAAGAAAAAAGAGAGGATCATGTAAACATGCTGATGGGAAATAATCAACTTTTTCCTTTTGTGCATTTTGGGGAAAGGTGAATGCTTTATAAAAGAGGCAGTGTTTAAGGTTCTGCTCTGCCACAGCCCGTAGCAGAAGAATGCGCTTGGAAGACCTGGCGGTTTCTTCCTGCTCGTTCCCTGTGGTGGTTTAGTTCCCTTCAGCAGAAGAGGCATGGACATCACTAACTGTTTGGAGACTGCAGGGGTGACGTGTGTGACTTGATCTAGGAGGGCGCAGTGCTCTAGGACCTCCACCTTTTGGAGTTAACGTGCCTGGTCAGTACTCAAGCCTGGTTTTGACATACACGAGATGAGTTCTTATAGTTGCCCAATGGGAAGATGCCTTTTTGGGCATACGGGTTCTTCTGGCCTCGTAGTTGTTTCTGTAGGTCAGGGTTGGAGTTTGTCAGTTTGGAGGTCAAGCTTGTGCTGCTTGGCTGTATCTGTTACTTAGCTTAAGCAGAGCCCCTTCTCAGGCGCGTGAGAGCATTCAAAATATGCCCAAGTTAGTTCAGAATTTATTAAGTATGCATTTGATCCTTTGGTGAAATAAGCTTGCTTGTGGCAACACAAAGTTGTACGCTCTCATGTCTCCTCTGTGACTATTGTATTTGATAGGTAATTTTAACCGAGGTGGCATTCAAACACTGTAAACTTCTTGGGAAACTCTGTTACCTGAGGTAATGGCTGTTTTGCTTTTGTGTTTTGCTTTTTTTGGCTGGTTTTTGCTGGGGTGGTTTTTGTTTGTTTGTTTGGTGGTTTTTTTGGTTGGTTGGTGGTTGTCTTTTTTTCAATTAGCCAGAGAGGCTGACCTGTTTTTGGAGTCAGTGATACTGGAACAGTTAGTTGCAGGTAGCAGTAGTCACTATGCTGTCTGAAATGATTCCAGAAGGAAAGCTAGTATAAATGATGATGCTTTTACACTTGCAGTAACTCCAGGATTTCCAGACACAAGGTCATTTTGGTGATACAATTCTCCCTAAGCCATTTTCACAAACTACAATCAGCGCTGCAGAAGTTGTGTTGTCCTCGGTCTTAAAGACCCCAGTGGATGTCTCTCAGATATCTTACACATTTCTTAGGGTTTTTACTGTATTTTTTGACAGTTATTTATACCATCAGAGTTAGTTTTATCCCTGCACACTGAAATGTCTTTGGAGAGTGGCCAAGTCACTGGAAGCACGGGCACCTGAGTCAGTGCCCCAGCAGAGCGTTTCCTTCAGTTGTTATTTGACTTTCCATGCCTTAGAAAATAAAACAGGGCACTTTTTACATTGTTATCCAGCATCCTGGTGTTCTTTCACAGTCAAACAGTTGAGTAGTCCTTAACGCCTGAGCAGGGCTCAGCGACCCAGGCTTGCTTTTCCCGCCTGGGACCTGGCTTTGCTTTATCATCCAGTTTCTGCTGACTGGTGAGTTGCTTCTCTTTCATGATTGTCTTGCTTGGGCTCTTCTGGTGAAGGTGATATGGAAGTTTCTTGTTGCAGTTTTTGGTCACACTTATCCTTCACAGGAGCATTACCTTGGGAACTGAAATAAGTGACGTAGCAGTAGCATCTGAAAAGACAAAACTCACAATCTTTGGTAGGTTTTCCTCCTAGTTAACTAGGTTAGTATCAGCATGGCTGTCTGCAGTTGCAACTGTAGTTAACTCCCTTCCAGACTTGAACAAAACAGTGACAAAGCTGTAAATGCGGTGTGAGCAAATGTTAAAAACCCTGTCGTCCAGCTGGCCTGCCAAGTGCAAAGTCCTGTGTGCAGTTGCAGGAGTTGTTCTTCCAGTGCTGCATGGGTAGGGCTAAACCCGCTGGCTCTCCTGCTTGCCTGGGGAGTAGACTAAGGGCTACATTTATCGTAGATGTGCAGAAAGTCCCTCTAAGCCTATTCTTCAAACAGTACAAATAAAATCTGAGAGATCCTGATCTGGTCAGTAAGCTGTCTTCACCAGTGCCTGGGGACCAAGGGATCCGCTGCGGAGCGTTGCTGCCTTTGCTGTACTGGGCAGATGACAGTACTTCACCGATTGCGGTACTTGTTATTCCAGCATGCTCTTGCCTTGGATTTGTAATGGCATTGAGGTGTTGAACACAGCAAGGCCTGCTGGCAGCTTCTGTAATCTGCAAAGTAATTACTGGTGCTCTGGAAGAAGCAAGGAGTTGCGCAGAGGAAAATAGCTCGCTGGCATAACTCTTCTGTTAAGCTGTCTGCCGTTTTATGTGCGTGACAGATTTAAACTCTGATTTCCTTATCAGGCTTAGATAACGTCAGCAGTTTGTTCTTCACAGATAATAAGGCCTCCATATTAGACAACCTCAGGATTCAAGATTTGGGTCAGAAATGCATCATTTCCATTGCGTCCATTTAATAAAGTGTTAGGAAGTTTTCCTCTTTCAGACTTTACTAGGTTATCTTATGATTTACTCCTGCTCAGGACCCACTTTCTTTGAATATACCTACAAAAATGAAAGTGTCTCATTTGTATCAATGGAAATTACATAATGGTGAAAATGTGCAGCTAGGAAAAGCCTCCCACCCCTTTCAGCTTTCTGCTTTACTAAAATTTTTTTAAGTCTTTCTCTTCTTGCAGGTTCAAAGTAGAAAATGGTCTTTCTGAAAGATGTGTATAGTTCTTCCACCCTCTGTTAAATACCAGCCTGCTCTGTCCTCTCAATTTTTTTTTTTCAATTTTTGGTGCGTGCTACACTGGTGATTTTGTAATAGGCTTTAGAGAGTTGGTTTTATTCTAAAATGCCGTATTTTTCCATGTGCATTGACTTTCATCTGGATATGAAGCTTTGAACAACATTTGTTTGGGGATTTTGTCATTCTAGTGCACTCATTCTAGCTAATTTGTTTTTAGCTGATGGATACCCAGCAAGTTTCTCTGCCGTTTTGTATCATAATTTTTCCGAAATATTTAAGCATTTTTTCTCTCATTGTATTGACTTCATATTTAAATATGAATCCATCTAGGATGACAGTAATTAAAACCATGTTTAAAACTGCTCCAGTATTTTTTCCTTTCCCTCTCTGTTCCTCCTCCCCTCCACATGCATTTATAACCCTGCTTATTTTAATATATGTCAGTAAATACTGAATTCCTGAGAGTACATGCTGGTTTAAACTGACTTTGGAGGAGGACTGCTATGCAAGTGGCTTAGAAGTCAACTGTATTTATCTCCGCTTCATTTATCTATTATAAAAGACTGGTTTCATCAGTAACATATTTTTCTTAAATACCTGAAAACAAACTGACCGTCTTCGTCTCTGTGAAGAGCAGACAAAATGTACTAGTTTTGTAAAAAGATGACACCTGGCCATAGATGGAACTGGAGGGACCGTATTTCTAGGTGTCCCAGACATCTGGTAAGATGGCTAAATGCCATGTGAATTTCTTTTGTAAGAACCACTTAGTTAAATGAATGGTCCTAGGTCTCAGTTGCAGCCTTTATTGTTCATGAAACATGCGTTACTACATTTAATCAAAATTTGAATGATCTTGACAACAGCTGAATTCTCTTGCTTATTTGGCTGTTCCCTTTTGCAGTGCGTGGACCTAAGCTGCAACGAACTGAGCGAAGTCACACTGCCTGAAAACCTGCCTCCAAAACTGCAAGAGCTGGACCTGACTGGAAATCCCAGATTAGCCTTGGATCACAAAACCCTAGAGCTGCTGAAGTAAGTTACCTCAGAGTGGGGAGAGGGCAGAACGACCCCTGTCACTAGGATGTGACAAAAGCGTGACACGGGGAAGTGTAAATCTCTTTTAAGGAGTATGGCTTCCTGTTGCCAGTGGATCAGAAAGTAACAGATGATGTGGATAAGTCAGAAATCGATGCTTCGTTGAGGAGGATGGCTTGACACACTGCAGTGCAGTTGCTGTCAGCTGTAACTCCTGACGGGTCAGCTAGTCTGGCTGGGCCAACGTAATCTCCGTTTTCCTCCTGACATTAGATTCAACCAAAATACTTGTTGTGTTCCACTGTCAAGATGCCAGTAGCTGCTTACTGTACTTCTTGCTAACATTCATCTGTTTGAGTCTGTCTTTGCCATAGTGCTGCTTTTTACCTCTCCACATACTATTTCTTGTTACTCTTCACACCTCTCTGCTTTTGTCTTAGAAATTTTTTTTGTTTTTAATCTTTAAACCTTTCCTGAAGACTCGCACCCTTGCTCTAAGCTAGTTCCCTTGCTTTGGGACCCTCTGTTTCCTTCCTGTCTACCTGTTTGTTTCCTGCCCTGGGACTTAGGTATCATCCATAACTGAAACTCACCAAGTGCCTTCTGCCTCCTCCTGCAGTCAGTTGGGAAACTGCACTGAACTAGATCACCTGTGGATGGTGGCCCTGTCTTGAGCTTTTCTTATGTCTTGAAGGGAACTGCCCCAGCTCTGAGTTTCCTTATGACTCTCTGATCCTTAAATATTGAATGGTTCCAAGAAGGGTTAATTTATGAAAGGCAGATCCTGCTTGACTAACTTGACCTTTTACAACAAGGTGACCCATTTAGTGGGTGAGTGTGGGAGTGACCCTGGCAGGGAAGAAGCCGAGTTAGCCTGCTGTCAGTCAACAGCAGGAGGTGTGTCGTTTAGGAGGAGACAGAGGGGCTTGGTCAGTAGCTGATTGGAGGAGAGTGCACTTGAAACCAATCCAGGTAGGGGACGTATAATAAACAAGTACTAGAAGATTATAAAGCATTGTGATAGGAGCAGATGCAGAAGCAGTTGCAGTGCGCAGTTGCTGCAGTTGTATTTCAGTAAAGGTTTTGTGTGCACACAAGCTGTTGTTGTGTTGTCCGTCCCAACCAATTGCGACAACTGGTGCCCACCACAACTGGTGACCCTAACAGTTGGGGAGAGACCCCCCAATGGGTGAGGAAATGGCTGTGAATGTCCAGAGAAGGGTAACGAAGCTGGTGAAGGGTCTAGAGAACAAGTCCTGTGAGGAGCAGCTGAGGGAACTGGGATTGTTCAGTCTGGAGAAAAGGAGGTTCAGGGGAGACCTACCTGAAAGGAGGTTGTAGTGACGTGATAGTTGGTCTGTTCTTGCAAGTAACAAGCGATAGGATGAGAGGAAATGGCCTCAAGTTGCACCAGGGGAGGTTTAGGAAACATTTCTTCACCAAACAGGTTGTCAAGCCCTGGAACAGGCTTTCCAGGGACGGGGTCAGACCCCCCAATGGGTGAGGAAATGGCTGTGAATGTCCAGAGAAGGGTAACGAAGCTGGTGAAGGGTCTAGAGAACAAGTCCTGTGAGGAGCAGCTGAGGGAACTGGGATTGTTCAGTCTGGAGAAAAGGAGGTTCAGGGGAGACCTACCTGAAAGGAGGTTGTAGTGACGTGATAGTTGGTCTGTTCTTGCAAGTAACAAGCGATAGGATGAGAGGAAATGGCCTCAAGTTGCACCAGGGGAGGTTTAGGAAACATTTCTTCACCAAACAGGTTGTCAAGCCCTGGAACAGGCTTCCCAGGGAAGTGGTAGAGTCACCATCCCTGGAGGTATTTAAGAGGTGTGATGCTTAGTGACATGGTTTAGTGGTGGACTTACCCGTGTTAGGTTAATGGTTGGACTCGATGACCTTAAAGATCTTTTCCTTTAAGAAAGGAAGAGTTCTGTGATTTACTTACCAAAGGTTGAGTGCTTGCTTCATGCTGTTTGCTTTTAAATGGTTAAGATCAGACACTGGAGTACTAAACCTCATCTGCCGTGCAAGCAAGGGAAACTTAACAGTGTAAATGTGCTTTTAACTTGAATCAGCGGATTTTATAAAATTTAAATGAAAATTTGAATAATGATGAGTTTTGGCAGATAAAAACAAGAGTTTGTGTTCTGTAGAAGCAGCAGCAGCAAAAAAAGGGGCACTTTCCTCTCTTTTAAGAGCTGCTTTACAGGAAGGCTTTCTGAAGAAGCAGTGTGTAATGCTGCTCTGGTTCATACAGGGGGAAAAATATATTACAAAGCTAAGTGCATTGTGTCAAAACTTCAGGTGAAAGGTCAGCTGTCCTTGTGCGTGACCCAGCAGACAGGATGGACAAGCCAGTCTCTTGCCACTGTGGGATTCAGGCATCCTGCCTTACAGCAGTATTGTACAAATTCACATCCTGAGTAGCAGAATAAGAGTGTGGCCCAGGTACTGCGATATTTCCACCGATACATGTGTTGCCTTTAATTCACAGAAAACTTTTGTCCTCTGGTGTGTGTGTTGGTTGGTTGGTTTGGGTTTTTTAATGAATTATTCTTATGACCTCAGATGTGTTCTCTTTCCTCGTATTCCTTAGCCGCAGTCAGGTGTTTCAGGCCTCCTGAGGGGCTGCTTCACGTCTGTGTGTGGTGATGTACTGCACTGCCTTCTACAGTATATGCTATAATAGTGAGGGAGGAGGTGCTCCTTTCACTTGCTTTTTGTGGCAGGCACAAAAATACTTGTGCTCTTGGTACTTTTTATATCTTCCTTCTGTGTGTGAAAGGCAGCTCTCCATCTGTGCCCTGGCAGGATTCAAGCAGGTAGTAGGTTAATAGGTATTCCCAGGGCTGGTGAGAAGAAGAGTTCTGTTATGAGTACGTATTTTTTTAATACGTGTGGAGCATTAAAGGAGGCTTGCGTGCTTATGAGGATGTTGCCAAGTGGTTTATTGGATGTAAGAATTTTCAGTAGCAATTAAAATGAAAAAGGAAATGCTGCTACTCTAATTTTTAGGAAAGATCCTCTAGTTCAATTGTAACAGTCATTTTAAGTTAGAGGGAATATAAAACCATGCTGTCCAGACGCCTTAGTCCGTATTCCCTCCATAGATGTGCTGCTGGGTATCATTGCTTTCTGGGTACATGGTTTGTTTGTAGTGGTGCCACTGAGGAGGCTGGAGGTAGCTTTTTTCACCATTGCTGGGAAGCCTTGACACCACTCTGGGTCCTTGACCTGCAACCTGCAACCAGGGGTCTGTCTTTTGATCCGAGTTCTTGTAGTATGAGAAGTCCTCTTGTATGAGAAGTCCTCAAAGAAAGTGTGTTTGCTCCTGTGTGTAGTGTTTTGTGGATGCAGACAGGATTAAAATCTCTGCCCCTTTAGAAGAGATCCAGGTTTTCAGTTTGATTTGGGGTCAGATAGTCTTTTCTAATGCTCAAGGCAACATGCTTGCCTCCTGTTTGTCACACAGAGGGCTGCAAAACCAAGGGCTTAAAACACCAGTGGTTCTCATGTTGTTTATGTAATTTGTTTGCTTTTAATCTGCCCTCGTTGATGTACATCCTGGCTATTAGCGTAAAAAGAAATCAGACTGGATGTGGTGGTGCTGCAGGTTATTTGAGGAAGGCTGTGCAATGCTGAAAGGACTTTTCTGTGTGTTCAGGTCAGGTGGGGGTTTGGATAGAGAAAAATGAATGCTCAGTATTAACAGCTAGACCTTTCTGCTTGTGGCCTTTTATGATTCATTCAGTTCATGAAAGGCTCAGGTGCCTTTGAAGTGTCTGCAGCTTCTGGGGAGCTGGCTGTCTCTGCCTGTGGCAGAGAGCAGTGGGGAGCAGGAGGGGAGGTCATCTCTCCCCAGCAAAGCAGGCTCTGAAGAGAAGGATATAAACAGAGAGGGCTGGGCCCTTTTTAAGCCTCTGTTACGGCTGTGTGAGGTGTTTGAAATTCAGGCTAAAGGCTATGTTGGTAGTAAATTGGAGGGTAGAGGATCAAGGGCTTGAGTAAAAATTGAACTGCAGAATTGCGAAAGGCTGGCAGGCTGTGCCCACCATCAGAACTGCAGGCTGGCTCTTGCAGGTCAGTGCAGGACCGGGATGGAGCACATTTCTGTTTTGTGGTCATTCTCATGGAAGGCTGCTACTACACATTGCTGTTTGTAAAGACTTCTCTTTCTTGTTTCTTTCCTCCCCAACCCTCCCATTTGGGTGTTGGTGTGGGTCATACAGAAGGTTTCATCTGAGTGCAATGAAAAGAGCCCAGAGCGTTGTTAAAATGGGTGGCAGAGATGTATAAGCTAAAAAGTCAACTCCCCTGTACTGACTTTCATCAAGCTAGTGACAAATTTTGCTTGCATTCCTATTGTGCCAGGTTTGAAACAAGTAGCTCAGGGGTGAGCAAAACAATGCAGCTTACACTGTCGTGGAGGATCCGTTATTTACTGCTTTTTTCATTCTTTGTCCATACTCATTTTCTTCTATTAAGTGAAATTACTAAGAGCTGGGAGGGACAAAAAGGTGTTATCTTCACATTTTAAGCTGGAACATGTCAGCACTTCCATCCATCACATCTCTCCCCTTTCTTTTCTCCTCGCAGCAATATCCGTTGCTTCAAGATTGACCAGCCCTCGGCCGGTGATGCTTCAGGAGCGCCAGCGGTGTGGAGTCACGGTTACACGGAAGCGTCGGGCATTAAGAACAAGTATGACCTGACATGGGTTGTATTATATGAGCATCCTAGCAGCAGAGCAAAAGAAATCCTTCTTTCGGTGAAAGTTTTGAGGGTGTTTTGGGCCTCACAAAGGCAGAGGCTGTGCCGTGACTGTGTGTGTGTGTACTGGGCCCCTGCCTGGCTCTCCACTTGGGTCTTTGTTAATAGAGTTGCTAAGATACAAATGTAACTGACACATTTTGTCTAGGCAAGACTCTGGTACACGCAAAAGATCTGAGTGTTTAAAAGCATTTTCCTCTTTGCAAAGCGTCTTTATCTTCAACCAAAGGGTGTTTACTAAGCAAATCAGAGACACTAAAGGAAGAGGCAGAATGGCTAAAACTCTGAATATTCATAGTGTGCGGAGCTCCTGTGACTAAGGCAGCACTTGACAAATAATGCACCAAGAGTCTGCTAGTCTCTGTGTTGCTGGCAATGTGATGAATCTTTCTTTGTTCCTTAAATACCTTTTTAGAAATCTTCTGCTACCTAGGTTTCCATAGCAAGTGCCAGCAAGCTTTTACTTACTGTTAACAGATTGAACTTGGTTACCAGCATGTTAAATCACAAAGAGGAGGTCTTTTGGAGGAGCAAGTGCAATTTAAACCAGTGGTGTTTGACTGGTTTCTGCAAATTTGTGCCGAAATTTGCAGAATTTCTATTCTGCAAATAAAGAACTTGTTCTTTATTTCTGCAATAAGAAGTTGCAGAAATTTTTTATTTCTGCAAATAAAGAACTTGTTCACATGCTGAAAAGGAGGAAGAATCCTTGGGGCTTGGCTTCAATTTCCAGTGTAGTTCTCTCCACCTCTTAGCACTGTTGATGGGCCTGACTCTTCCCCACAGCTCAGAAAGCAGTCCTGAACAGAGGTGGTTAAAGCTAGCTTTCAGAACAGGTTGTGTTTCTCTGGTCCGAATGAAAAGGTGAGACACTAGTAGCAGGTAACAACCTTGATGTTCTCCTGCTTTGTTTTTTCACTAGGCTGTGTGTGGCAGCACTTTCAGCCAATAACTTCTGCGACAACCGGGAGGCGCTGTATGGTGTCTTTGATGGTGACCGCAATGTGGAAGTGCCCTATCTGCTGCAGTGCACAATGAGCGACATCTTAGCAGAAGAGCTGCAGAAAACAAAAAATGAGGAGGAATACATGATCAACACTTTCATCGTTATGCAGAGGTGAGTCTTGGACCTGAAGCCTCTCTGACCTTGTGTATGTGCACTGCCGAGTTTGTTCTCTTTCAGGTCAGGTACCTGCTCTTTTCTCACTTCAAAAAAAAAAAGCGAGTGGAGAAAAAAGCCTTGATATCTGTTTGGGGTGGTTTCTCTTACTGCTTATTTTGTGAATATTGCCCTCTTTTCCTTTCAAGTGTGGGGAAGAAAACCCCAACACCTCCCCACCCAAACAAAATTTAAAAAATCCACCTGCAGAGTTACTAAATGCTCATGACTAACTGGTGGATGGAGGTTCACTCTATTCTGGTGTCTTCTTTAAGTCTTATGATTCACAATTGGCCATATAACCAAGTCGGTGGTATGGATCTCTTGGTCACCTCCTAAACTGCCTTACTATTACGGGCTGCAAAGCCTGGGCTGATCCTTCCTCTTTGTGCCAATTCAGGTTATTTAAGGCTACACAAATATTTAAAACACGTAGTCTGAGTCCTTAGAAATGTCCATCTCCTGTTGTCCCTTTGGCCTTAGAATATTATTTGGGCAGGACCCATCCAAAGAGATGGTGATACAATAGCCGTGAGTGTAATCGTAGCTCTGTGTAGTGGTTTGGAAACCTGTGTGCCTGCTGTTCTTAACACAAGAAGAAATTGTGCCTGGGGAGATACCGAGCGAGGGAGGAGTATGAAGGGAATTGAACAAAGGAGAACAAAGAGGTCAGGGACACAAAGGAGAAGGCACGTAAGCAGCTCAGAGACTGAGGAAATGGATCAAGTTAAAAGTAGCATTGTTTAGTGTTCAGTTGCTGCAACTTTGGAAAGGAAAAATACAGAAGTTCTGGTATTGGGAAAGACGCAGCCGCAGCAGAGTGGTGCTGAACCTTACAGAAGCAAGAGAGCAAATGCTTCCTTCCCAGGATTGCTTGTAACAGTGCCTCGGACCAGTAGCTGAGCAGGCGGTTGCCATATACTTAAAATACTCAAAAATAATAACAAATTTGAGTATGGAAAGTACTTATTAAGTGGTTTTGTTTACTACTAATGCAATTTCACAGGAATGTGGCATTCCTACAAAAAGCTGCTGCTCTTTTTTTTGGTCCCCAGTCGAAAGAAGCTAAACCGCTCCTTGCGAGAACTAGAAATAGCATTCATTCCAGTGGCATTTAACCGTTCTTTGAGGATTATTGCAGATGATACACAACACTCCTGAAGTGTATTTAAAAAACAAAAAAAATACAAAAAGCACATTGAAGCTTGGTCATGTCTTTAGTTGTGCATCCTCTCCCATGATTTTGAATCAAAAGTTCTTGCCAGCTATACCTAGCCTTGATATAAATTTTAATAACCTCTGTAATTTGCTTTCTAATTACTGTAATTCCTAATTACTCTAGGAGAAACCCTGGATAAACAAGATACTGGGAAGGATGGATGGTTTTCACCAGTGTAGTACTGAAATTAATTTACATTCTAATGGCAGGATTCTGAGAAGTTCAGTTTCATCCTTGGGGGGGGGTGTTTGTTTTTTTCAATATGACTCCTGCTAAAAGAGCAGGCGTAAATATTTCTAAGAACCTATTTGACAAGTGAGTAACTGACAGGATAAATGCAAAGTGTGACTTCTTACAGTGGAGTTTTACCAGCCACTGTGCTTTTTTGGTTACCATTTGGTACTTCAAGAGCATTATTCTGAAGACATCTCAAAACAGTGAACGTTTGCCTTCTGTTTCTGTTTGAAAGTAGTTTTTACAGTTAATTATTATTTTTATAATAAAATCTATAGCTGCAGAAGCTAAAGAACCAGCTGGATATTATGAACGCCTTTTTAAAGGTCTACCTGTGCTCATTTAAGAGTCCTCACTACTTTTCTAACCCTCTCAGTTTCCCTCGAGCTGACCTTTAAAACAAATGTCTTTAAGACGTAGAGGAAGAAAGAAAGTGGTGCAGCTCTTAAAAGTGCAAATATCTTTTTTTGTTCTAAAACTGAGCAGATTTTAGTATCTGCATATGTGTAAATAACATAGTGCCTGAGAGTTCTACGTGATTTTGCTGCAGTGCTGCCATAGCGTTGCAGTCTTCAGTGGAGACTCTTGTTTCTGTCCCAGAGATCCACTAGAGTCAACGTCCTGAGTGCTCGCGGCTGCAGAACAGCGGCTGTTTCTCCACAGAACCCATAACACTTACTTTCCAATTAAAGAACAATCGCTGTTTTGTTTAAATTCCAGGAAACTTGGAACAGCTGGCCAAAAACTTGGAGGCTCTGCTGTCCTTTGCCATATAAAACACGATCCCATGGACCCTGGTGGATGCTTCACGCTAACCTCAGCAAATGTGGGGAAGTGCCAAACTGTTCTGTGCCGGAATGGGAAACCTCTGCCTTTGTCCAGGTGTTACGTGATGAGTTGTGAAGAAGAGCTGAAGAGGATTAAGCAGCATAAGGCTATTATCACAGAGGTGAGGGAACAGTTAGGGACTGTTGCGTCTTGCAGCTTTCTTGGAGAGTGTTTGCACAGCAATGCATGAAACTACGCATCGATACCAGTAACCTCTAAGCAGTAGTGTTAATGGTATGTATGGGCTCCAGAGTTGTGCTTTTCCTTTCAAGGTGATTGATATCATGCAATCAAGTTGCTTTACTGGATTGCCGTGCTGGAGTTTTCTTAGCTTCAGAGAGCGAGCAACTGTGAGCATGTTGCATTGAAGCAGGAAAGCAGACACCTTCCTCCTAATGGGGGGAGGAATTGCTGTGTGGAGGTGTCACAAAGAGCCCCTGCAATCGAAAAGGAGGAGAAGGCAGAGCACTTGCAAGCTGACTTTGCTCTCTAGCTCCTTCATTGGCAGAGCTGCCCTTTGACTGGCTGCTCTCAGAGAGCCCTTGCCCAAAAGGAAAAGCCATCCTGCACTCAGCTGTATTATGAGAGAGGAGAAAACCATTTGTTCCGTTCTTAGAAGCTTGAAGCCACCACTGTCAGTTTTGCTTTGCCTTGTGTGACACATGCATAGGAATATTGAATCCTCCTAATGGTGGAGGAGAGGGCAGAAAACGCAGTGCTGTATGCCCGTGAGCAGGGTGTGCGTGTGTGCATAGGGGTGGGGGCGTGTGGAATAAGTCATGTGCCTATTGATCTTGCCAGGGAAAGGTGATGACTGGGATCTCAAACATGACAAATTGGAAGGGAGTCACTCCAACATAGTGTGCATCACGGAGGCACGCTCACTGTGTTGTTCTACAGAGGAAAAGGGAAGTTTCTGCACTGAATTTAAGATGACTTACTGATTTCATGCACATTGATGGTTTATCACTGTTGTCAGCCTTCTAATGGGGAAGTTAACAAGCTTATGAGGTTTTATTTTCTTCTGTGTGACTTTAAAGGGGAAGTTTTTATTAGTCTTGGCTTATTTTTCTGTGGTTTTCTGCTTTATAATAACCACTGCAGTCATCAGCTGGACCAAGAGAGTGCAAATCCTCACTTTTGTTGTTGTTCCTCAACACCTAATTGGCAGGGTGCACGTATCTCCAGCAGGCTGACAGATAGGCAGGCTTCTTGTCTCAGACACTTGCTCTGCTTATTCTGGCAGCTTGGATCCCAACCAGAACAGGATCGTGGGGTTTGGATGTGCATTGGGTTTACTTCTCAAATACGTCCATCTTGACTGATGTTTTCGCTTCAGATATTACTCCTCCTCCCCTTGAAAATGTCATATCCAAGTGGAGACGTAGTAAATAATTGGGGCGTGTAAAACATTTCACTACAACTGAGCTGACTGAGGAATGCAGGCTTGCTCTCTGCTGCACTTGACTTGCATGCTTCATTTCAAATTGTTTTTTTAATTTAAATGAACTTTTGTTCCTGGCATGATGAGCCGAGATGAGACCTGTAATTGTTACAGCTGCAAGGGAAGAGTCATAACTGAATGACCTGCCCCTATATCAAATGGATCTGTGTGTGGCTTTGCTCTGTATAAAGCCAGATGTTGTGGGCGGAGGAGGGATAAGTCTGACTCACTGGTAAAACATTAGTCCAGTTGGCTCTCGCAGCTGCAGGAGCAAAATAGATGGTTCTTTGTTGTGGACTTCTGCTTTGTTGGTCTGTGCCTAGGTGATGCTGATGAGAAGTCAGTAGGGTGCAGGAGGTGGGGCACAGAATTGCAAGCCGGCCATTGCTGTGCTCTAATCCCAGCTCTGTCACCTCCTTGCAGGTCACTTTGCTTTTCTGTCATCTTGTCCATGACTGGCAGTGTTGCAGGTCTCAGTAAAATGCGAGGAGATGCAGGTGCTGTGTGTCCTTGTCTGCTTTGTGTCCAATTTCCTGTTCTTTCTAATTTCAGGATGGCAAAGTGAATGGTGTGACAGATTCCACAAGAATCTTGGGGTACACCTTCCTTCACCCAAGCGTTGTGCCGCGCCCTCACGTCCAGTCCATCACCTTAACTCCACAAGATGAGTTCTTCATTCTGGGGAGCAAGGGGCTGTGGGACAGCCTCTCGATGGATGAAGCAGTGGAGGCAGTCAGAAACGTGCCTGATGCACTGGCGGCCGCGAAGAAGCTTTGCACTTTGGCCCAGAGTTATGGCTGCAATGACAGTATCAGTGCTGTTGTGGTTCAGCTCAACGTGACAGAGGACAGCTTCTGCTGCTGTGAACTTAATGGAGTCCCGCCCCCTAGCCCAGGCATTTTCCCCCAGTCTGTCAACGTGGTCATCAAGGACAGGCCGACAGATGCTCTTGGGATGCCATCCTCAAGCAGCGGCATGGCTTCGGAGATCAGCAGTGAGATCTCCACCTCCGAAATGAGCAGTGAGGTGGGCTCCACGGCCTCCGATGAGCCTCCCCAGGTAGCCATGAATGAGAACAGCCCTGCCTACCCAGGGGAGCAGCGCTGCATGCTGCACCCCGTCTGCCTGTCCAACTCCTTCCAGCGGCAGCTCTCCAGCGCCACCTTCTCCAGCGCCTTCTCCGACAATGGCCTTGACAGCGACGATGAGGAGCCGATTGAAGGGGTGTTCACCAATGGCAGCCGCGTGGAAGTGGAGGTGGACATCCACTGCAGCCGAGCAAAGGAGAAGCAGCTTCTCCAAGTGCCAGTGGAAGGCAGCGACAAAGGTATCGTACTCA
>NW_010417046.1:12073-19593 GCF_000710305.1 Buceros rhinoceros silvestris | reverse complement strand
CCGCCGCGGCCAAGCAAAGGAGAAGCAGCTTCACCAGGTGCCAGTGGAAGCCAGCGACGAAGGTATCGTCATCAGTGCCAATGAAGATGAAGCCGGCCTTCCCAGGAAGGCTGAGTATTCTGCCACGGGCACAATAGGGCGCCGGCGGGGCAATGGTTCTGTGGCACCACAGGAGAGGAGCCATAACCTAATTGAAGTTGCAACGGATGCGCCGCTCAGAAAAACAGGGGGCTACTTTGCTGCTCCGGCACAGCCCGATCCCGATGACCAGTTCATCATCCCCCCAGAGCTTGAAGAAGAAGTCAAGGAGATAATGAAGCAGCACCAGGAGCAGCAGCAGCAGCAACAGCAGCAGCAGCGGCAGTATCCGATGGACCACCTGGCAGACTATTACGATACACCACTATGACCCACTCTAGTTACCGCTCAAGAAATAAACTAACAGGGAGACTTGAGTGCAAGACCCAGTGGGCTCACGTTACAGCAGGGGTTTTCCTTATCCTTTTCCTTTATGTACTTCCTTTTCCTTATCCTGCCACTACAGATAACTGCAGCTTTTCTGTTTGTTAGGTTTAATATTCATTGACTTTCTTCTAGAGACGCTTGACTGGTAAAGTTTAAAACAGTTAACCTTCCCTTAACATATCGAGTGTAAAAATGAAAAGCAAACAGAAAACGAACAAAAAAAAATAAAAAGGTTTAATATATTGCTGAGAAACAGATGATGATGTAATATTTTTTAAAAATGGCTTGTTTGTTTTGTTTGAAAAGCAGGGCAGTAGCCAGTGCTAAATGATTTAAGTAATATTGTAATACTGTATTTCTTTGAGAGAAAAGGCTTTTTTTGGTCTTGAAAATGATAGACATTTGTAGAATATGGAGACTAACTCCTAGGAGTTGCTTTACTCTTCCAGGTGACTTAAGTCACTGAGATTCACTAATTTTCTCTGAGAGAACAGTTGATTGGGGAATTCCTGTAAATAGCTCAGTGTTGTATAGTGATGCTTACATGTTTTGTAGCCTTGGCATTAAGGACACAACCTGAAAAACTGACCTTTTTTCTTCAGTGACGCTTTGGGCCATGGTCATTGAGCGTAACGGACTGAGTGGCTGTGTATGAGTTGGCTAGAGCCGAGACGGTGGAGACCATTCAAAGAAACCCACTTTTTCCTCTGGTCTCTTTCTTTCCTAACTTTTACAGACAGGTTTTGTTTGTGTTCCTTACTGCTGCCACAACCAGCATGATTGTATAGAGCTCATTTGCCGTAGAACATTTACATACCAAGAGTTATATTAAAGCCGAATGCACAAATGAACATGTCATAATTTTTGTTATAATAAATATGAAATTTACACCTGATGTCTGCTTTTATGTCTGAATAGCTGAGCAGCAGCTTTCAAACAGGAGCTTGCTGCTCAGTTCAAACCAAGACATGTTGATCTTTTCCAGCTCGGCCACATTTTTACACTAACTGCAAAAGCTCACATGTACGTTTAGAATTTAAAGGCCATGCAAAATGGCCTTTAAAAGATACAAAGCAACTCTCTGAGGAATTGACCCGTTTCTTTTTTTCTTCCTCAGTACTAATTCAGCACTATTGATTTGCCCTTTGCCACATATTGACAACGCGAGAAGGCTGAAGAGGAGCGGTGCTCTGGCTGTCCCTCTGGGACCGAGTACCTGAAGATAGAAACAATGAAGGGATCATGCGGGCTGAGAAAAGGGAGAAGGAAGACACTGGATATGGAGAGAAGAGGGAAAATACAAAGAGAAGGTGGAAAAATGAACTCAGAGCTACCTACGTAAACTCAGATTTGCTCAAACGCGTTGAATGAACATCAGTTCAACGTCCGTTCGACTTTGGTAGCAGGAGGGCACTTTCCTGTGATTCCTGTGGGAAAGGAGCAGCTCCCGTTTGTCAGTAACGCCTCCAACCAACTGCTCCGTTTTACTTGTCACTCTTTAAAAAGCTGAATTAATGTGCGATCATGACAGTGTTCTGCTCCTGCTTGACATTTGGCCTGTGCTGTGGGAGAGGACTGTGGTTCTGTTCTAGGGTGAAATAGTCAGGTTAGGACAGGATTGCTGTTAACAGCAGATTTTGAGTTTCTTTTCCTTAAATAAAAGCAATTACAGCAGAGAGGCAAACATGAAAATACCTGCTTTGGTAAATGTTCATAGCACTGTCTACTGTAGATCTAGAAGATTGTACTTTATTGTAATTTGAGCTTCAAAATATCTCTTTCTTAAAGAAAACTCATTAAAATAGTGTATTTAAACAAAAATGTTTATGGTTTATTGCATTGGGTGTTCTTTGGTAAACAGTTTGTATATTTAAATGTTGTTGAATGATACATTTTCTTTGGTGTCCTTGGACAGTGTTATCTTTCTTCTTTTGTTCAGATGTTGCTGGAGTCTGAAGGTGATAACTAAGCAAGGGTGCTACCATGGCCTAGACAAGTGATGACAAGTTTAGGGTTTCCTGAGCAAGCTGGAAAATTCTCTACACCTTTAAAAAAAAAAAAAAAAAAAGGCAATCCTGTTCTGCTGCTAGTGGAGGAGTAGTCTTGCTGCTGCCGTCTGTGGTCTGTATTCATGGCAAGGTGCCTCTGGTCATGCTGTACATGTGGGACTCTGGAGAGAGGAGCAAAGGTCGGCGTAAGGGTGAAAGGGGAACCGTGTCACGTGAGCCAAGCTTTGGCCCAGTACTGAGAAGTGACACTCCTGCTGTGCCCTTTTCTCGTGTGAGCAGGACTGTGTGCATAAAGACCTTCTCTTCATTTGAAAGGACAAACTCCAAGAACTTGCCAGACCTGGTGGCATTAGCAGCTTACGGGCAACAATGTGGTTTCTCTCCTTTTGCCCTCACCATGAAGCATAAGACGGGCAAAACTGACAGCACACCACAGTCCACCACTTTCAGCTTGGTACCCGCTGTAAGGGTAACAGCGGCATTCTGGAGTCGGGGTTTCTGCAGCGTCGAAGGGACGGGATTTTGGCTGAGGAGCTGTGCCTTTGGATACCTGGTCTGCCTGGGGAGGAGTGTTCGTGGTGGCAGCCTGTCTTAAGTCGTAACTGACGCATTCCATAGGGGCGACTCCATCCCTCCACTGGGCATAAGGTGCTGAACTGGATCAGTAGGTTGAATGGCTGGGAGCTTCTTTGGAAAGTTTAGTGTTTGGTTTGGGGAGTGTAAAGGGCATTTTGTTCTGGCATTGAACTGGGACTTGGACAACAAGATACAGTTTTTGCAACTTTCTGGACCTCACTGTCGTCTTTCACAGAAGGGGGTTAGTATGTTCTTACCTCGAGAGGACTGAAGCTGAAGTCGTGATTCAATCTAGATGCGTTACTGTCGCACGTGGTTTTACGATGATGTGCACGGTATGTTTTACACCTCTGTGACTTACCGAGATCTGTCTGACTCAGAAGTGAAATTGTTTGCAGAACTGGACAGCGGTAGCAGGGGCAAAGGTTGGGGGCTAAAAAGAAAGGGAAGGCTTTCAACTCGAAAATGTAGAGCCGTATTTCCTTTAGAATCAAACCTTTCATGGCCTTTAAAACTTGTGGATAGCCGCATCTGAGACAAGCAGAAATGCGTGAACAGGAGGAGGTAGATGGCTGGTGACAGAAAAATTAACATATTTACATTATTTCCTGGAAGATAACTCTAAACAGGAAGCTGTGATGATATTGAGAAGTAACTGTGCTTGTATACACAAGCCTCTTTTTGTGACATAAAAGCTTTTCTCCTGTCTTCTTCCGTAACGCGTTCTGTTGCGCATGAATAACCTGCAGTTGTTCTGCTTCTGCATTCACTTTGTAGCACCACCATCTGGTTGGTAGCCAGTGCCGTGGTGGCATTGCCTTCCTCTGGCTTACTGCTTTTGGGGTGCCCCAGCCGTGGCCGTGCAGGCTGGCTCCCTCCCTGCTGCTGCAGCGCCCCGTCCGTTACCCTTCCAGTAGTCTCTTTGCAGCGGTCCCAGATGGATCACTCGCCATCATGCTCATTGTCCTGGTTTCCGCTGGGATGGAGCTAATTTTCCTTCATAGTAGCTAGAACAGTGTTGTGGTTTGGATGGGCATTGGTACGAGAAGAATGTTGATCACGTACTGATGTTTTTAATTGCAGCTAAGAAATCAAGGACTTCTAGACTTCCCGTGTCTTGCAGGTGCACAAGAAGCTGGGAGGGGGCGCGTAGCCAGAGCGATGGACCAAGTGTCCAGTGGAATATTCCGTATCATACATCATTGTGCTCAGTATATAGGTGGGCTGGGAAGCTCGGGCTCTTCCAGGATTGTGGTTTCAGGATTTTTCCTTCTCTGGGAGCACTAGCTGGGAACAGGCTGGGCATTGGTCAGCAAGTCACGAACAGATGCATTGTGCATCAGTCGTGTGTTCTATTATTACTAGTATTATCATTCTCATTTCAATCTTATTTGACTTTATTAAATCATTTTATCTCAACTTACAAGTCTCCTTACGTTTACCCCTCCAATTCTGCTCCACCGTCCCCCGGGGTGAGGAGAGGGTGAGCGAGCGGCTGTGTGATGTTTGGCTGCTGGTAAGGTTCAAGCCATGACACTCACACGAGTCATTTTCTAGCAAATTTTACATACTTATTTTTTTAAGTATAACTTTGCTACTTTAGAAGCACATGCACGTGGTGGAGGGTTTTAACGGACTGTTACGTGCACCTTTGGAGGTAATTTCTGCATGTCTGCCCTAGTTGAAGGTGATGTCTTCTGGGTTTGACCTTGCAGATCTGGGCTTGCAAATGTTTACTTGAGTGGGTTGGTTGGGATAACCTAGTGAACAGTTTACTGATCTGGGGTGCAGAAGAGCTGGAACTGATTCAAGCGAAGCAGTAGGACTCGAAGGAGTACGGAGGGCAGTAATTTCAGCCTGGTCAGCCTGATTTCCCCAGACACTGCCTGCTGTGGGTGAAGAGATGAGCTGTTCTAAGAGGAGAAGACGCTCGAGGCGGGTAGCTCTGAGCAGTTCTCAGCAGCACTGTAGGGTCACGTCCCTCAGAGCATTGGCTGCAGCAGATGCTGCCCGGCCAGAAGGGCTCAGCTGGAATCAGGATGTGATGGTGTCTCTTAAATGACTCTACATTCTCTTTTTTCTGCTAACCTGCTTTACTGTCCTGCTTCGATAATTCAGTGGACCTGCTTCAGGGACAACTCACTGCACTGTTGTTGAGTTAGTTGGTTTATTTCTCACCAATACCTGTGCCTGCAGTGCTGCAGTGAGGATTTAGTGGAGTGCTGCATGAGCCAACTTGTTCCTCTTGGTTGTGTGCATCTTGGTGAGGGGTGCACTGTGTCCTGCGCGGATGGCGTAAGCGTTCAAACGCCCTATGTAACAGGACTGCTGTTTCTATGGAAAGATGGAAGATAAAATGCATCTGCTGCCTGAGAACAAGTAAAACCCTTCACAGCCATTTCAATCAAAAGGTGGGGGTGAACAACCCCTAAATATTTCATGGATCAACAGCAGGCCAGAATCAGTACACCATTTATCTAGGATATTGGTGGGGGAAAAAGTGGTTTATTTGCTCCAAGCCCCTGCTTTAAATGATTGGTCCCTAGTTTCCCCCAGACTATTTATACTTCCATTCCTCTTAAGTTCAGCAGTTCATCCTTTAGGTCGTCCTTCCTCAGGCTGACAAGCTGGGATTCACCTGCGATTGACTTGATACCCTGTCCTACCTTTAATCTCCCACAGCGAGCTGAGCTTCCCTCCAGGTTATGGCTAAGGCAATATCTGAACAGGGCAGATGCTATCTCCTCTCCTTCCATATTTTCTGAATATTGTAATCGAAAGGGAGATGCTTAATCTGCAGGAGTTTGTCGGGAGCAGTGAGGAAGCTCTCCTGCAACTGCAATGTGACAAGAGTCCCGGGGCAGGTCTGCTCCTTGGCAAGGAGGCCCAGGAGCAGATGAGGCTGAGCCCTGCGGTTTTGTGCAGTAGGAGAACCAGAGAGCCTGGTTTCCAAGCAGGCAGTGTGGTTTCCTGCGCCTCAGGCTGTGGGGAAGAGGATGAAGTCAGCAGTACCAAGGTTGGGAGGCAATGTCTGCTGGTGGGTGAGGTTTAGCTGGCTCTTCCTGCTTTGCCCTCTAATGCATTGCCCATTAGAGTCTCAATTCCTGCGTCCTGTGGCTTGTCACAGCCCCTGGTGCCTGTTCCACATTTTCATCTGAGCTTATTCTTTTGTGTCACTTGTCAAAACTTCAGCAGACAGACAAAAAAGGGATCTTTTATCAGTGGTTCTGTGCAATTGCGTTTGGAGGCCCGTGTTTAGGGTATGTAGGTGACTTAGAGGTCCCAGGGGCCAGCAGTGGCCGGGGATGGGGCTGTGGAAGCCTTCAGGAGCCCCCGGTGCCAGCTGGGCTCAGCCCTGCAATGGGAGACACGATGCTCTGAGCACAGCAGGCTCTCCCCACTCCCAGTCAGATTAAGTTCAGCTGCACCAAGAGAAATCTGTGTATTTTAACAGTAAAGTTGTCAGTATTGACTCTCAGCACTCCCAGATGGAATTGTTTTGCTAATTAAATGTATGCTGTGAATGCTTTAAAGAAAATTGGGACACAGAACGATGAAGGAAGGCTGGTGTAGCAGAAGTATGGATGTGGTGGCTGGTGAATACAATGCTTTCGTTGTAATCCCTCCCTAGGAGGGAGATGCCAGCATTTTGTGAAAAAATAAATCTTGCAGTAGGCACACTTGGAGTCAGTACTTGTCTTGGTCCTGAAAAACAGAACTTGAAGTAGAATAAAAGGACACGTAGTGACATATGGTGCCCACAGTAGTGCATGGAATGTGCAGTGAAGTATTCTGCTGAAATGTGTATAAAACTGGGTGGCAAAGGAGAACAAAAACTGTTGCGTCTTCTTGAAGTGGCCAAAGCTGTCCTGGAAGCAGCAAAGCTCCCTGAAATCAAGTATTGTGAGCCCTCTTGACGAGTCACCTGAGGTAGGTCACTAAACGAAGGTGAAAGAGATGGCCCCGTTCTCTCATTTCTGTTGGGCAGAATTTGACAACAGGACTATTCAGGGTCAACTCAGGTACCAGCAGAGTCTTTCCCCAGCATTCTTGGAGTGCTTTGAAGTGACAGATGAGATGAGAACATGGGAACGTGTGTCCACAGTCTCTCCTGCCCCTGGCCCCTCGTCAGAAATGGGGCTGCGTGGGGCGGGGGATCAGTCGCAAGTGACCTTCCCCTCCTAGCGATCCGTGTCTGGCACTTACCCGATCCAGAAGCAATCTCCTTGTGAGGATCAGAAATGGCCTCCAGGCCTCCTCTTGTTTTCTGGTGAGGAGTATTTGGGGTAGAACAGCGCGTAGCTGCCGTCCCTGCCCATGGCAAGCTGTATGGCTCCCCCTCGTGTCACCGCAGCACAGGACCAGGACTGCTGCTCTGCCAGCCGTGGAGGGTGCCCGTGGAACCAGAGCAGCTTCCACCATGTGAGACATGCGGGAGCACCGCTGGTCCTGCAGCGGAACCAGCGGCAG
>NW_010417046.1:1597-11992 GCF_000710305.1 Buceros rhinoceros silvestris | reverse complement strand
TGTGAGACATGCGGGAGCACGCCTGGTCCGGCAGCGGACCCAGCGCCAGACACGCTAACGTGGCAGGAGCTGCTGTGCCCAGGCCAAGGGCTCTGGAGCACCCTGAAGCCTCCTGAGCCTGGGAAGCGAGGGGTGGAGGGCTGAGGGCGCCGAGGAAGCTGGACCTGCGGCTGCTGCTGCTGAGCATTTGCAGTGCTGCCAGGTGAGGAAGTCCTGGTGAGCTCTCAAGTAGCAACGAGGTCTTGATCAGAACACGCCTTATTTATTCAGACCAATAAATTGCCGAATCGTCACCATCGGAGCTGGTCCACGACAGTGTGAAATCTGAATCTCCCTGAGGTTGCTCAGGCACATAGGGCCATCTTGTTGGGCAGGTATTTTTGCAACCTGAAGGAAGGAAAACACTCTTTTTGCTGTTTGTGGTGCCCTCTCCCCATAAATTGGTGACTTAGCTAGCTGACCTCCACTCGGAACGTTTTAAACTCACTAATCCTCTGCCACCAGCTCTTTCGGTGTCCCACGGCTTCCACTGTTCTGTGCTGAGAATCCTGCCCTAAAATACTGCGGATTGGGCAGACGCTGTGGTGGGTTCTTCATGCATGCAGATAGGGGCTGCTGTGGTGCAGGCGAGAGGTGGGGCGTGCGCAGACGGTAGTAGGAAGCTGTGCTTACATCTGTCAGTGCGGGTGTGGTGGGAAGCCGGTGATCAGTGTACCTGCAACGCTCACAGTGTCCACACAGCTGATGGAGTGACAACTTTCACCACAGAGCCGGGCAAATTCAAGCCTCCTTTGTCCTCCTGCACTTCCATTATCAACATTTATCTTGGAAGTCAGTATGGGTTAACAAAAACTCAGTGTTATCATGTACCTACAAATGCCTGAACACCTCCTTTATGTACAGTTTCTCTTACAGTATTGAGAGTAATATGTCCAAACCATAACTTGAGTTCTGCAAAGCCTGTTTTAAACAGATGGCCCTTACCTGTGCGTGTCTGTCTCACGAGCCTTTCTACATCCTTCTGAAAAACTAATCACCTGTGAAACACGTGCACGTGCTTCCCTCACCTGAGCTCTGCAGCATGGCCTGAGCGCTTTGGGAAGTTCGGTTGCAGATGCAGGTCCGTGTGTGAACAGCATCGCTGGGAATCAACAGAACGCTCGTGGTAATGAAGGGCATCTGGTGACCTGCTCGTTTTGCACTGTCACACGCCAAAAGCCATTCCATCAAACGCCCTGACAGCCCGTGGACCTTGCAAGGAGCCTCATGTTTTATTTATTGACGGGTAATGGTGAGCCTCTGTGACACTTTTTATGCTGTGCTGGCATTAAGCTGCTGCAATTCACGGAGCACCACCTTTTCTTGGAGATGGAGGTCGTGAAAGAGATGAGTAACAACGAATGTCACAGCTGTCATAAACAACGCGGTCTTGAAATAGAAAATGTAATTGAGAAATTGGAGTTACTGGAAGTCTGTCGTGTATCTGTAGCGTGACTTATGGTGATTGTAAGTTATGGTGGAAAACAACCGGAAGAGTAACTTTAATGAAGATAAATCTGCACTGGGAGTAAAATACATGGGTTATGGAAGAGCGATTTCCGTTCAGCCTGTTCTTTGGTGCTCTGATCCCTGTGCGTAGTCTTGTGTAAGCTGAGATTCCAGCTTTTCTTAATGCTAAGCCTTGAATTCAGTCTCTGCTGTTGCACGACTGGTTTGTGTCTCTAATTGTTTCTCCACATCGGATATACTCAAACTGGTTTGGACTAGTAAGTGGAAAAGCGTAAATTGTGATTAAAATTTAATATTGTCTACTGGTTAAGAAAACAGGAAAACTTGTTTGTGCTTACCTGAAAATGTCCTTTCTGCAGGTGGGTTCGAAGGCCCCTCCTCCATGCAGGAGGGCCGTGCCCTCACACCTGCACGTTTTCCAGCAGCACTGGATTTACAGTTTTAGATACCTGAATTATTTGGCCATTTTAAAGTTATGTTAAGGCTGTTTGGGGCAATAAATATCCTCTCTCCTCTCTGGTCTTACCCTCCACAATTTTGCCTTTTACATTGAAACACCACCTGTGTGTTGGCTGCTGATTTGCTCTGTTCTGGACAAGATTTCCCAGACTGAACTACGTTTATGAGCAGTTATTTAATAAATTGGACATTCAGCAGAACGGGTGCTCAAAGTACACAGTCCAGCCTGGCAGTTTCTCAGCGGTGGATGCAGAATCAGGGCAATGGATGTTTTTTTCTTTTTTAATATAGTCAGTGTAAATATTTTATGCCTTTTGTTTCCTCCTCCAGACTGTGGAGAGTTAATGGCCAGGGAGCTCAGCAGAGGTTTTGCTCTCGGACTGACTAAAGCTGTTTGCTCCCATGTTGAAGGAGACAGGGGCAAACTGTTGGTTTAAATCCAAAGGGGCTGGCTGAGAGTCTCGCAGGTCACTCTACTCAGCTCACCCCAGCACCTTGCACCATCATCTGCTGTGGGGCTTTTCTCCTGCCAGGCAGTTCCAGTTCACCTGCATCCATTTCGTAGCATCTCCAGGAATGGTGGCTGGTCTGTTCCTCCTTTTGAATGTTCCGAATAGATTTGGTGTGCTGGAAGACTCGCTACCACACCAGTGGTGGGGCCCCAAGGCTTTTAGGTTGCAAGAGGCCATACCCACAGGACAGCCTCTCAGAGGAGCAGATTTGACCTTTGCTATCGCTATTTCCTTTGCAGCAGGTGATAAGCTGACGGTGGTCACAGCGAACAAGCTGGATACAGCCTGAGGATTCCTTTCACCAAAGAGGGACCAAGGGTGATGACTACGCCCAGTTCCTTGGTTGCAGGTGGAACTGGGCTGAGAGGGGCTGCTTCAGAGAAACAGGTGAGTTTGTTTTCGCTGCTGACCCTGGAGGTTGTGTGCCGGTGGTGCGTGCATGCATGCATGGGGCAGGTGGCAGGGAAGGGCTAACAGAAGACATTTGCCTGGCCTTTGTTTTCTGGTCCAAATATGGATTATTGTCCCATACTAACTGGCAATTGCTGCACAGAGGCAATGGTGGAGCACAGCCATCTGCAGCAGAAGGTGGGAAGTCTCATCGGCCCGGGAGGGTAAGACCACCTTCAGCAGCAGCTGGGGACAACAGCCTGTTGCAGCTTTAGTGTGTGCCAGAAAAACCTCTGCTCTTGTATTACACCTTCCCAGCTCTCACAGTAGATTTTCAAGTCGGCTATAGGATACCAAGCATGAGTTTTTTACAGCCAGGAAGCAGGGTTGTTTGGATTGCTCTGGTGGTATATGGCTCACCCTTCACACCGAGGGGAAGGAAAGCTGCTTCTTCCCTGCCCGGGTCCTCTAATCCCTTCCTGGGATTTTCCCCTCTCCTCTCCTCCGCTTCTGTCTAGGAAGGTGAGTGGAGGAAACAGCACTGATACTTATTTCCTCTTCATGATTATTTTCTAGTGAACTTTCTTCATCGTGGCAGGGAAGGAAACATTCAAGGCACAAAGCTTTCAAGAAGCTGTCAATCACCAAGCTTTGGCTCTCTCTCTGGTCCCTCTGCTTGCAGTGCTTCAGGACCGCAGCAAGTCTGTGGCTGGCACCAAGCTGAGTGGTGCGGTTGGTATGCTCGAGGGAAGGGATGCCATCCAGAGGGAGCTGTCAGGGTCTCAAGGCTTGAGGAGTGCAAACCTCACAAAGTTCCAACACGGCCAAGTGCATCTGCATCTGTCCTGCGTCTGCATTGGGGCAATCACCAGTATCAGTACGGACTGGGTGATGAATGGATTGAGAGCAGCCTCGTGGAGAAGGACTTGAGGGCACTGATGGATAAAAAACTGGATGTGAGCTGGCAATGTGCACTGGCAACTGAGAAAGCCAACCGTACCCAGGGCTGCATCAAAAGCAGCAGGCTGAGGGAGAGGATTCTCATGCTCTACTCCACTCAGGTGAGACCTCACCTGGAGTGCTGCATCCAGCTCTGGGGACCCCAGTACAAGACAAGACATGAGCCTGTTGGAGTGGGTCCATAGGAAGCCACAAAAATGATCAGAGGGCTGAAGCCTCTGCTGTGAGGACAGGCTGAGAGAGTTGGGGTGTTCATCCTGGAGAAGAGAAGGTTCCAGGAAGACCTTATTGCAGCCTTCCAGTACTTGAAGGGGGCCTGTAATAAATATGGAGAGAAGAGCTTGTAGTGATGGGACAAGGGTTACTGGTTTTAAGTGAAAAGAGAGTAGATTTAGATCAGGTATAAGGAGTAAACTTGAGGCTGTGGATATTAGAAACACGGGGTCTGGGGAGTGTGGGGAAGCAGCTGGGTGAGCAGCTGAGTCTCCCACCAAGTACCTACAACTAGCAGCTACTTCTTGACTGTCCCCATAAAATGCATAAAATTGCTCCCAAAATGGATTGACTGTGAGGAACCCAAGTGTCCAGGGGAGGAACACTACAGCAATAGTCCACAGGGAAATTTTACACTCCTTCTTCTAAAGACTGACTTACCTTGTAACAAATGAGGCCTTTACCCCACACACACGAGGAAGAAAAGAGACAGACTTGATGCTCCCAGGGGGCTGTTGCTATTGCATAGTGATGGCAGGCAAGCACTCGAAAATGAATGGGACAAAGAAAGAAGCCCTGAGACTGAAATTCACACTGCACGTGTATTTTAGGACTGAGTTAAGGCTTATACATCTGCAGCCTTTTCTGATCTTTGGAATGCGTCACTTCCAAGGTGCTGCTTTTTGGTGTTTGTACAAGTTAATAACAGTGTGTCATCACATAACTGAGCCTGCGATCAAAATGTGCAAGATGTAGAGGTAGCGCAGGGAGAAATGCCTAACAAGTGGCGAGCTGCGCTCTAGCTGCATGTCAGACATCCCCCTAACCAACAGACCTTCCAGACAATTACAGCCTACCAGCGAAGGTCTGGTTCGGGGCACAGAGATGGAAATTGAAGTTTTAGCCGTGCCTCTATCACTACTGTGAGGCATAGCAAGTTTGGAAAAACTCTTCACTCCTGTCTCTTCATAAGCAAAATAATGCTATGAAGCTTGTTGTTGTTGTTCAAAGTGTTCAAGAGATGTTTAAGGTATTACATAAATGATAAATACTCATTGTAAAGGCTCGTGTAGTCACTTCTAATTAGAACCATAACACTTTCTTGTTTGGCCTGTATTACCTCAAACCTATTCCTTTGAGATCTGTGTGTGTGCGTGTGTGTATAAAGTATGCAATAAATAAGCTCTACTGTGGTTCAAAAGAGCCTCATCTGGACAATGACTCTGGGCCAGACAAAACTGAAAAGTGTGAGCACAGCCAGAATCAAAATTGCCTCTTCCTTTCTCTCAAGCTGACAGATCTTATGTACTTCAAGAGCAGCCTTTTTTCCTCGCTCCCTCATCTATGAAGACCAATCATCTATTTCATCTGCCTCAAACAAAGGACTCTTGAAAGATGTTCTCTTATTTTCTCAACCCTGCAGGCGTACAATTACTGCTGTTCACTCGTGCTTTGTGTGTTTGGATACAGGAAGGACACGTGTACTTTCTGTCATTGTTACAGGATTCCCACGGAAAACTCCAGGGCTGCCAGCACGTTCCCAGCTCGGGCTCTGCCCACCCCTGGCTGTGGAGACAGCAAGCCAAACCTTGTTTAGGTGGTTACAGAAACAAGCAGGATCTTTTCTCAGCTGACCAATGTGCTGCCTCTCGGGTTCTGATCTGCATTTAGTGAGAGGGGGAAAAACACAGTGTGGAACCGGAGGAGGACTAGTTCCTCCCAGCAGCATTCCTCAGGGAGCGCGGTCACCATGTGTCAACCCCCTTGACTCAAAAGATAAAACGCTTCACTAGCCCAAGTGAAACAGGTCACGCGTGTAGCTTCTGCTGTGATTCAGAACAGCTCTCACGTGTCCTCTGCTTTGTGAGCAGTGTGGCGCGTAGCAATAGGATGCAGCGACAGGCGCAGGATCTGCCCATCCCAGCTGCGTATTCAACTCCTTACATCATGGGAGAGGAAAGGAAGAGGTCGTTAGCATGAGTTTGGCAGTGCTGCAGTTGCAACCTGTTAGCAGCCTGTGGCTGTTTGGGTTTGTGCTGTGCAGGATGAAAACATTGCAATCACATCCACTTTGAATGCAGGGGTCCAGCTTGAGAGCAAAAACCTTGTTAAAACACCCGCTCAACGTCAATTTTATTACATCATGTTGTAGCAGTATTGTAACATCTGGTGATTTGATAGGTGCTTCAGCACCTGGTAGGACAGTTCGTTGTGCCCCGGTTGCTTGTTCAGCGCGGGATGCCCAGTGTCTGTCCCTGGCTGAAGCTCCCTCCAGCTCTCTGGCACAGTCCCAGAGCTGACTTCACACTAACGTGGCAAGAGCCTGGATGCTGTGGGAGCTTTCAGAGGGCCTGTGGACAGCATGGTGGTTTCTCACGCTTCTGTCTCTGATGCTGCCTTTGGGGCTGTGCTGAGCCTTGGCTGTGCGGCTCTGGAAGGCCCAGACAGTTCGGATAGCAAGGATGCAGACCACAAAGCTGGCAAAGTACAAACATGCAGCAGCAACTCCAAAAAGGCCAACAGCTGCATCGCCGCCCTGGACCGCACAGTTCATGGAGGTATACCCACGGCGTGCGTACAGCCTCTCGCGCCTCTTGCAAACTTCTGTGGAGTTCACCCGGCTGACAAAATGCAGGTAGAGGCCGACCGCCACGACGTACGCCGTACCGGCCAGCAGGCTGAAGGCACATTCGCCTGCCAGCAGCCCAATCCTGAGCTGCTGGATGGGCTTTGCCCCCACGACAAGGAAGACAAGCGTAAGCGCTGCTGCTGTCAGGCTGAAGGCTACCCCGCCATACACACAAGGGGCCCTTATCTGGGTGAACTGCATGTCTAGCTCCCTCACCTCCTGGAGCTCCGTGCCCTCAAAGGGGATATAGGCCGAACTCAGGCTAAAGGAGCCGGTGCCAAAGCCACCGAGGGATGTGAAGCCTGCCACAGAGGCTTGGGCAGCGCCCACACAAATCAGCACTAGGAGGTTAACCATGATTTCCACAAACTTCAAAATGCCTGTAAGGAGCAGAAAGATGGGAACAGGTGTCAAAATGACATCTTGTACAAACTGGGGGTGACAGAAGTACACCAAACCATAGACAGCACGATTGCTGAGAGAGTCCTCCTGGCTACAGCTACAGAAGAGCGCTGCTTTAAGAAAGAAAAAAAGCGTGAGCTCTCGTGGGTGCATTTCAGAGTTTGGGCAAATTGCTTTTTTTTTTTTTTTAATTTGTCAGTGTGCTTGATAAATGGATCTTCACGTGGGGAAAGAAATCCATAAAAATTTTACTGTGCATGTGTTATTGCCAAGGCAAGCATGCAGTGATTATATTTTGGCCTGTAACTACTTTTGGCATAAACACGGTGAGCAAGAAATATCCAGTATGAACAAAATGCTGAGGTTAAAGCTGACAAAAACCTAGAAGCTTCTAACGGCTGAGGAAACTGTGCAAGTTATTTAGGTCCTTTAAAATGTATTTACGGCTTTAACTTACACCTTTTTTTTTTGTTTTTCTGTGTTTGTGAAATTAAACTTAATATCTAACCAGGTGCAGTTTCCACTTCATCTCCTTCAGATATAAAAATCTCATCATAAATCTGAAGAAGCAGTTCCAGAGGGAACAAAAAAAAGAAGGTGGGGGAAGGAAGGAGGCAAAACCCACCTTATATGCAGAGGTAAGTGAAGTGAATTTGATACTGGGTCATGTTCTCTGCCACACCCCACCTTCAGAAGAAAGCCTCTTTCTTATGTTATGCTACGGATAGAGGTAACCAAGGTTCTTTAAGGAAAAGAAAATGTGGGTAAATGGCTTCTTTTTGTGGTAGTTGCCTGTCGCAGGAAGGCGCAGCATCTGTTAGCTAAATCTGATTATTCTGTGACAGCTCACTAGGGGTCAGACTAAGATTAGTAAACGTGATGGATGCTGGGGCATGGCATAGCTAGAGCTGCTTATTCGGGAAATGAAAACCCTAGTGTATATCACATGCGTGTTGCTCCTGAGGCTCTGAAATTAATTACAGAATTGTGAATCTTATTGTTCCATTGCAGTCTGACAGCTAGGAATACAAGATGCTGCTTGACACAGTGGTCCTGTATCTGTCTTTAAAGCAGGGCAGGATCGGTGGTTTGCATACAGGCTTCTTGCATTTTCTGCTGCTAGCATTGATCAGCACGGCATTTTCCTCTTGAGCAATGAATGGCTCAGTTGCTGTCAAGGCTGTATGGGCTTGAAAAGAAAGGGCTGAAGCAGCACGCAAGGGAATTAGACAAATTCCTCTCTTGTGTTGCCAGATGCTTCTAATTGAAGAAAGTCAGTGACAACCACCATGAAGGATTATGCCTCTCCTCATTCCCTCCACAGAGGGCTGAGGTAACAAGCACCCTCCTGCTGCCGCTTGCTCTGCACAGGAAGGTGCTTGCAGTGGTTTGACAAGGGCCTTTGGCCACTTCAGGAGTTCCTGCTTCCTCCCTTACCCAGACTGGCCCCCTCACACCTGCTAATGCAGCTGTAGGTAGGAACTCAGCCCATTCACGTTGTGGCCTTGCAAACACCCCAGAAGCACAAAAGGGAACAATGATAATGGCGGTAATAACTCTAAATTGAATATCTGCAGCTCAGCATGTTTCAGTTTGTCTGTGTGTGTATCAATCACACATATAAGTGCATACATATACAGGTTTTGTGTCCTAAAAAGACCTAGGTAGAGCAGGCAGAGGAGACAAAGTGCTCTTGTTGAGGAGGACCTAAGCGTTCTATGTCTGTGTTCTTCAGACGTGATACTGATTTCTGCATGACAGACATGCCTCTTCCTTGACCCTTCTGCACACCATTGCTGCAAGCAGGGCAGTAACCATGCTGGTTCCAAAATCTGTTCAGGAGGCTTCAAACATTTCAGAGGAAATATCTGTAAAACTAAATGTAAAGAGAGATTTAAATCTTGGTCCATGACACAGTATTTTAAACTCCTTGCACCAAATTCAAACAATGCAGCCACAAGACTCCATGTTCTTAATGGGTTCAGAGGCATCACTTTACGAGGACTGTTCAAAATATTTTGAAAGAGTACAGGGCATTCATTGGAACTGGATTAGATACTTCTGTCTGCTCAGCTGAGCTGTACAATATGCCTTCCAAATACAGGGATTCAACTCAGGTCCTCGGGGCCCTCAGACAGTGCTGGACACAGAGGGCCACTTCCCTTTTTAAGGGCTGACTACTGATTTCATAGATGCTCCATCAGGAAGCAGTTCTTACAAGTCTACTGGGAGGAAAGACCATTTGATTAAGGGAAACATAAATTTTAAGTATGTTTGGGAACTTGGAAGTTGGGAATTCATGACCAGTCAGCTTTCTTCTACTGCTGTCCTCAGAATTTCCTTTTTGTCGAAGACTGGTGACACACTCTGACCTGCTGAGCATCAACTTTTCCTGTACATCATCTTGCTGAGCTTTTAAAAAGGCACATTCTTCTTGTAAAAGTAGTCAGCATCTGCTGGTAACCTCCCCAGATTTATAACTGACTCCAGTCCTCAAGGGCACTGCTCCAAAACTTCCCACAAATTCTGTATGCAACCCCTTAACTTCACTGAGCTGACTGCTGGTACCACAGCAGGACTGGCAGAACGTGTCTCTGCTCATGGGCTGACAAACAGGATCAGTGCAGGTCTCCTGTATTATTAACTGCAGCAGTAGATGCCTGGATGGCATGACTGAAAAATTTTCCTTAGACAAGGCATTCAGGTTAGACAGGTTCTGTATGTACCTGTACAGTTTTCACACACACCGGCTGCAGAATTCATTAGAGTACATGAACAATGGAGAGAGGTTCGTGAGCAGTTACTCCACCAGGTATTTCCATCGCATGGATTAACTTTTTTCTTTTTTTTTTAAAAGTGCAATAACAAAGCCTCCTGTATTAAAGAAAATCCTAAAATGATCAGCAATGTGTAGGATGCAGCTGTGAATTACAGGTCTACACTGACAGACAACAGCGTTTCCACAGCTAGTGGAAATCCCTAAGGCCTTGTAGCCCCATCAGGGCTTTGATGGAAATACTAAGCCCTACAGCACATACAGATCTTCACCCGAACACCCCAAAAGCCTCATGCAGCCTTGATCTGTGATAGTTACGAGCTGATACCAAATCCTGTTGTAATGGTATGAACAGGATAGACAGATCTGAGAAATAAGAAATAAAAGGGCAGTGAAGTTTTGAACCGTAGCTCTGTCAAGGTACGCCAACACACACACTAGCAGTGACGTACGTCAAGCACTGTACTGCTGGCAAAGGGCTGAGTTAAAAGCCACACTTCCGAGTCTGAGCTGCCACTCCTGCTTTCAGAGTCAAGTTAGCTACA
>NW_010417046.1:0-1515 GCF_000710305.1 Buceros rhinoceros silvestris | reverse complement strand
CAGTGAGCTACATTGCCTTAGAGTTATAGCTGCAGAAACTAGAACTGGCAAAAGGTCTTCCTGCAGGGAGGATACTTTTCTCTACAAATTTTCCCTAATCTCATGCAACAATGAACACATTGCACGACTTGAGTGTAAAATGACAAGAGGTCTGAAAATGTCAGAATTCCACTAGTTTGTTTATTTTTTCCTTTCTCGAGTTCAGAATCTTGGGATCTATCTCTCTAAGATGTCACCGATTTGTATTAAAATCAGCACAGTGAACAGCTGGCTCTGGGAACTAACCCTCCCCATGCTGAGCAAGTTACAAGAGTCAAGGCTGGGCCCCTGCTTCTTTCCTCCACTGCTTTTCAGCACTGAAGGGGAGGAGAATGGCTGTAATCTAAAAGTCAGGGAGCGTTGTTGGAACTTTCCAGAGAATTGTTTCATTCATTCTATAAATCTGTATCTGCAATGGATAGTAACCTCAGTGTATTGTACTTGTTAACGTTGTCTGGATCCAGTCTTTTTTTGCTGTGACTAGGCTTCCTGCCCTAAAAACCAGCAGCCTTCCCATTTAATGTACTACTCACTTTTTCTTCCCCTTCTATACCAAGTGCATGGCTGTTGCCATGGTATTAACCCACTGATCACTGGTTTCCTGACAAGTGATGGGCTCAAACATCCAGCGAAGCAGCCAGGCAGGCTGTTAAGGGTACAGATCCACAGGCTGCTGACCTTACTCTAATGGCTCCGACCCTCGCCTGGTCAGTCACCACTTTTTTGCCCTGCCCAGTAGTAACACCAGCCTAGCATCAGGCCCTTCCAAGAGCTGTTTTACTAAATTAGCAGGAAACGATTCAACTCTTTTTCTTGTGTGCTGCTGTTTTTTCCTGCAACTTGAGCAACTTGAAGTGACTCACAGTGTCTCTGATGAGCAATCATGCTGGCATGAGTTTAGCAGAGGAAATAACACAGCCAGGACCAGAGAATGACCAGAACCTCTCCTTTGCAGGTGAGGTGAGCTGTTAAATCTGCATGCTCTGCCTCATAAATCTACTGTGGCTGAGAGTGTGGTACCCAGTAACTCAACTGTGTGCTCAAGTCTCCTGCGCTGGAAGCTATAAAGAGGCTTTTTTCATCCAGGCACTGGGGCAGGATGGCCCCAGCGTTCAGGTGTCAGGATCACAGTGTGTGTATGTAGGTGCGTACACAACGTAAAACGGTCAGTCTGTGTTTGTTCCTACGCTTCTGCAGCTGACAAGAATCAAACTGTAGGACAGTCCATTCTGGATGTTTCTGCTGAACTCTCACCCCTGATAGAGGAGCTCTTCAAAGCATCTCCCTCCGCTGTGTCTTGGCACAGCAGTCAATTTTTTCCTCTGCTGACTGCACACGGACTCTTTCTCCAAACTCTCTTGTGTCAGTCTCTCCTCTCGAGGTAACACCCCTGTGTACTTCTTAGGATATTTTATGTTTATCATTCTCCGTCCTGGCTCACTTTCTCCCTCTGCAGGCCACGGCCGCCGGGATCAG
>NW_010417045.1:9081-11549 GCF_000710305.1 Buceros rhinoceros silvestris | reverse complement strand
TTAAGTTGTGCCAGGGGAGTTTTAGGCCGGATATTAGGGAAAAATTCTTTACAGAGAAGGATGTGAAACATTGGAACAAGTTGCCCAGGGAGGTGGTGGAGTTCCCATCCCTGGAGGTGTCTAAGAGATGTGTAGATGTGGTGCTGAGGGACATGGTTTAGAGACTCTGACAGTGCAGGCTGAACAGTTGGACTTGATCTTAAAGGTTTCTTCCAACGAGATGATTCTATGATTCTTTAAGAACCAGTATTATCATAACCACACCACCTGAAGATAACCTCCACCCTTTTTAGAGACCAGTAACGTGATAGACACTGCCTGCAGCATCAGCTTCCTCTAAAGTTCCGTTCCTCAAGATGGGGGACATCAGTGTCCTGGACAAATCAGCGTAAGTGCCTCCAAGTGTGGCTGCCCGGCAGTTGGCCCCATTTTCACCGTGGATATACTTTCACAGGGTTAGCAGGGGTACTAACTACCACGGAGGGGAAACGGACTCCACCGTTAAGCACTGAGACAGGCAAAAATCACCACAAGAAGTCCAAAGGAATGACTGGCCAGCACTGTCACCGACCAGAAACAGCCCGTGCAACTAGTGAGGATCTGGTCCTTTGTAACAAGAAGGGAAGAGTAGACGTCCGTAGGGATGGCCGTGCATTTGCCAGTCTGCATCCACAAACACAGAAAGCTGCTGCCGTTCACAACCCACAAGTGTTCTTGGAATCTACTTACTACAGCTTTAGAAAAGGTCAAAAAGAAGGTGCTTTAAAAAATAGTCGTGCAGGGATTGCTCTGGCTGCTTTAGCTGAGTAGCCAACTCCGCCTTGTGACAGACAACTGGGAAAAGCAGCTAGTGAGAGACTGAATTGTATCCACATTTAGGCACTTGTGTTTCATGCAAGCACATGAATTGTACCGCAGAAATTTAGGGGATGGAGCAGCTGCATTATGAGGAGATATTTCTATCCTTAATTTGGAGACATGCAGGCTGAGGGGGATAAAATTGAGAATTATGGTATCATGAAGGCAGTGGAGGAAGTGAGAGCAGGACTGTTACTCACCAAACCTTGCAATAGTACAAGTTCAAGCACTCACTCCAACTGACCACAAGACAGGTTTAAAAGAGGCAAAAGCAATAACTTTCCTTTACAAACACAGCAAGTAGTGAATTCCTGGTCACGCGGGACTGGGGCGACTGATAACATCAAACGAGCAGGCTATACAAAGTGGGTTAATTTATGGACAGAAGTTCTAAAACAGGTGAGGGAAAGGGCAAAAGCGAACCTCCTAATGATCCTAATCTGGATGCTGGGCAAGAACATGAAAGGGTCAGTAACACGTAGTATTGCCTGCTGTTACTGTGCGAGGCAGAAATACTAAATAGGGGGTCATAGGTTTGACTCAATAAGGCATTTCTTAGGCTTTTATGCATGAAGCCATGGCTGGAGAAAGGTCATCAACACTACAGGGCTAGGAGACCTGACTCGCTGCCAGGAAAAGGAGCTGGTGTGAGTTCACTTGTAATTGCTGTATCACATACCGTACTTGAAAAATATGTGCAGGAGTTATAATACACTAGGCATGCATTTTGACGAGGTTCTGCTACGTGATGAAGTGGTGAAGCTGAATTCAGAGTGATTTCTGTAATATCCCGGTAGCTGTAGCTACTGAAATTTGGGGAAGTTTCCTTTGCTGATCTCCCCGTGTGCAGCAACGCCCGTAACACTCTCCACTCCAAAGGAACTCGATGATGGCACCGAGCTTTGTCCCTATTGTCATATGGACTTCACCACAAAACTTGCACCCAAACAAGCTCAGCTTATAGCTTCATAAAGGAGTTCTCTAACAAAGACAAGCTCGTCCCTTTCTCACAGTGCGAGAACCCAGAGTTTTAAGGTAAAAAGCTGTCACTTGCTCGCATTCACACACCTGCTGACTTCCTCTGAGCAGAACAGGTTTCACCTGTTTCCTCCCTTCGCCTTTCAGACCCCACGGCTGTGACGAATACGTCACTAACACTCACAGAACATGTGCCACACATCCTTTATCATCTTGTCTCCATTTCTGCACCCCCGAGGAACCAAAAGGAAACAACACTGGGCAGAGACATCTGGATATATCTGAGGCCAAATCAAAGAACCTGACAGATTGGCACAGATGCTGCTCCTCCTAGGTGTTAAATGTCAGCTCTTTTCCAAGAATTTTCCATACCTACATATGTATTTATATACTATACATCCCAAAAGCCTTCTGGAACACGGAATTTGCCATATTACTTTAATCACTGGCTCAGCTGAAGTGGCCGCCAGTTTAAACTTGGCCCAAGGACTGACCAAACTTCGTACTATAATGGGCAGGGGTCATTTCTGAATACATTTATGACTTCCTAGGAAGCTAGACAAGAGGGAGATTGACCTAATGTCAGTAGAGTCCAGCCCGTTCTCAAGCCTGAGAAAATTTCTGTTTACACT
>NW_010417045.1:0-8972 GCF_000710305.1 Buceros rhinoceros silvestris | reverse complement strand
ACTCTTTCTGAAGCCTGCGAGGCCAGTGAGAAGGCACAACATTTTTCATTCTTGAGATCTAACAAATGTGATCATACACTAGCTCATTTCTTGGCATTCCAAATTCAACCTGAAATCAGAGTGTTGTATAAAACACAACCACTGCCCTGGAGTGATAGAGATTTTACTAGCTTCTACTTCAATGGGAACTGGACTGCTGGAATTTGGTCGTAAGTATTTGATAGCAAGATTAGTTACACTGGTCCAGTAGTAAAAACTAGTCCTTGGAAATTACAACAGGAAAGAACCTATTCAAAACACCCACCAGGCATCATACTGCTGTCACACGCTCTGTACCCTAAAATTGAATCCATCTTACAAGGTTGCCTGAGCTAGCAGAGACCCGGCCTGGGTGATGGAATCCAGTCGAGGACTGGAATCCTTCCCAGTGGAAGTGAACAGTGTCAACTCTTCTAACACCAAGAGCAGTAAATGAGAAAGTTAGATTCGCAGTGTAAGAAAAGGGTTGATCTTTGCTGAGATCAGAGACTTTCCAAATAATTTTTCCTTGTAACTAAGCAGTTCATGAGATGTCCTCCCTCCAACACCCTAAAAAAAAAACCAACAGAAACATTAAACCATATGATCCTAAAGTCATTCTGGTTGTGGGAAAGGGATAGCCATGTAAAAATATTCCTAAACCCAAACAAACTATGACATGGCAAACAGAAACAGGAGGACATTAGAACGTGGTAAGCGTAGCCAGGCCTTGGCATCAGACACCAAACTCGCTCCTCGGGCACCAGGCAGGAAAGTTACCGCTTACCGGAGGCTGACAGCACTCCGCAAAAGCTGCACTAATCAGAAATTATCTATAAATTTCAAGTTTTATAAATTCTAAGTGAATCCCAGGCCATTTATTAGGAATTTATTTACTTTTCATCATCCTGAGGGGAAAAATAATCACGCAGATTTTCAGTCCTAACCACTAGATGTCACTCCTCCCATTTTGTTCTCGCGACTACACCCGCTCACACTTTGATCGGGGAAAAAAGCCAAATAATCACTCCACGGAGAAATAGAAAAAATGATCAAAATAATGCAAAGCTTTCACAAACACAGCCTCTTTGTAAGCCCGAAGTAAAAATCCCGAGCTTTCAAATACTCACAGGTCAAGGGGTTCTGCAGAGGCTCGGTTTGGAGAAGGAAACGCTGCCGACTCCTACAACACTTTTCAGAAAGTTTTTTCTCTCCACCAGCTTTTCCGCTTTTCAGTCAGCGAATTGTTCCCCTCCCATGATAAGTTTTAATGGGACTCCGTTTTCAAAAATGCGTTTGGAGTTTTTCAGCCATTCTCTGTATTTAGAGTTGAGGTTACTGCTGAGGCCAAAGGCTGGATTTTGGCACCAGGAACACACTGCGGCTGCACCCACTACTGCTCCCGTTTCCTCACGCTTCCCATTCTTCCAGAGGTGGGATAGAACACTACTGACCAATGCATTGTGCAAACAAGAAATCGCTTCAGCCCCGCAGAGAGCACAACAAGCCCCCCACCATCTTCATATCAATTAATAAACTGTCAGTTAATAAACTGGGCACAACAGGGCACTGCGAATTAGTAATGGGGGTGGGTGGAGGTGGTTCGAGGCCCAGGAGGTTAACACTGATTATCAAGAAATGGAATATTCTTTCTGAGATAAACCCATTTTTTTAATTAAACATTTTATAATATTCTTCTAATATATTTCTCAAAGTACAACAATTCCTTTCAGTCTATGACATAATAGGGTGCATTAATTCATTCCTACACTAACTTCAGTAAAGAAAAGCAAGATGGAAGTCTGATCCATCAAAATTTTAATTTGCATTTCCAACAGTGAAAAACAAACTAAACATTTTCTCAGCATTACTAATCCCATTCCAACCAATTGTCTCCAAAACCCATCTTATTACAAGAATTAAACCACCTTCCAAAAAATATCAAAGATACATAATATTTCCAAATACACAGAATTTTTATTCCGCTGCAGTTTATGTAGCCTAGAAACAAAATTTCTAAATGTTGGCTTGCTGCTTAGGAGAAAACTCCCATTAGGTCCCTGCTCTGCCAGCGTCTTCCTGTGGGATCTTGGACAAGTCACTCAAGACCGGTTCACACCTCACAGCAGCGAACGATGCAGAGCAATCCGAGCTGCGTGCTCCCCAGCCGGGAACCACGCGTGGCACAGCACTGCTGCACCACCGTGAGGCAGATTCAGCGCCGGTACGTGCAGGTGTCCTTGTGCAGAGGAGGTTCTCAGCCAGTTCCCTGGCTCACTTCACTGAGCGCACTGCTTGAGGTCAGGCATCGCACAGCACGCTCGTGGGTCTTTTCACCTGCAGGAAAAGCACATGCTGAAATTCTCTATCTCATTTCTCCATTTGAGGAATGGCAAGAGAAGCATTTTCATGTTTTGCAAGGATGCTGCAGGAGTACAAACCTGAAAACCGGGAAACGTGGACAGAACTGAGCACCGGAGATCAGAACGCAGCAGATCTCTAAAACCCAGGCAGCACTTGAAAGTTTCTTTGCTGCAATAGCTTTATCCCAGGCATCAGAAGAAAACCTATATATTACCACTAAATGACAAAGTTAAAACTGGAAACGCTAAGGACCGAACTGTGAAAAGAAGACTGCTCAGGACCAATCTGACTGAAAAACTAATCAACATTTTCTTGAGGAAATACGTTTGCTCAAGAATTTACTGGGAAATGCCAGTTTATTGAAATGTCTTGAAGAAACAATTAATTTCTGCTAAGAAACATCACTCAGGTTCAAGGAGGATTTTCTGATCAAGCCAAAAGGGAGAGAAGCCAATTCCAGAATGTACTGACTATCTGCAGAGTCAATGATAAGACAGACTTAAGTTCAAACTGCACACGTGACAAGACTCGGTACAGGGAATTGAACCTAAGCCTCCACCTAAGTTTGTGACCTGCTAGTTTGGGACTAGTGTCTTTTGTATGTGTAATTCAATACTCACTCTGACCCATATAAGAAAGACTCACGTCACAGCTCAAGGTCAGCACACCTGTTTGGATGCGAGAATGTACGTTTCTATTTCTATTTTGCATAAAGCATTGTTAGGATTTGAAAGCAGTTCTTAAAAAAAAACTTAAAACCCCTGTGTGTTGGTGTATTCATTATTCTGGTTCCAACTAAATCTTTCAGAAGTGCCTCTTATGTACCGGTGTAGAATAGGAAAAAGGTTAGGTAGGATAGGAGCCGGTTTCCTCTCCACCTCTAGAAAAAATATTACTCATTTCCTTTCTGTCTATTTGATTTTACAATAAAAGAATCTTCTAGCTTTATCCAATAGCTTGCTGGAGAAGATAATGAACTTAAAAATTGGGTACGCTTATTTTCAATTTATGTTCCGCAATTTTTTTTGCGAGTGTAACTTCAGGTTTTAACTGAGAGGTATCTGTTTAGCACTTATATAGAAGAAAGCTCTGTTAACTTCTGTGACTTCTCGAACTGGAGTTTTCCACTCTCTGCAGAAAACAAAGCCCCTTGTCCTTCCCAGGTAAGTAGAATACTTCATACCTGTTAGCTGTTCGGCTTCCTCTCACTGAAATTGTATGTGAAATTGTATCAGTCTGTGGTCTTTCTCTGAAGGAGCTAGCTGAACTTCAGAGAGCACTTTTACTTGGAGTTCTCTCGCTTGTCACTCAGGTATCATGGTGCTTTTTCTGTTCCCTATTTGGATGAGTAAATTTTCAGATGCCACTTCTGCACACAACCCAAAACTCTGGCTTTTGGTCTCACACCCTGTCTCTAAGCTGGGGTAGCAGAGAGCACGCAAGATGATGGGCTGTTTGCTTTCTTTCCCAATCCTGAAACTCCACACCCAAGCCCTCTCCAGGTCCCTTTCACCAAGCAGTCATTATTAAGAAAAAACTAGAACCCCCCAATAGAACTGTCCCATTGTAAAGTTCCAATCACCATCTATAGTCCCCTCCTTGTTCCAGCAAGTTCTAACCTTTCAGACTTCTGGAGTCTCGGCGTTGGATGATGCATAGCTGCTGTACTGACCGTGTGACAGGCAGGAGAGAGAATGCCGTGCCACAATGTGCTGAGTTACGCAACAACTCAACAAGCCAATGATAAAGGAAGATAAATGCAAAAGTTTTACAAATGTTGGCTGACATTTGATAACTTGATTGGATCTAAGTCTCCTCTTAGATCTGACCTACGCAAAAAAAGTAATCAGTATGACTGCACCTGAATAGGAAAATGTGTGGAGTCGCTGTATCACACTCTGATGGAGTCGTTGTTAGCTGCCCACAGAATAGGGTGATTCTGGCACTGCTCTGCCAATCAATCTCCCAGACAGACTAAAGGTTACATCGGCTTTGCAATCAAGTAACAGAAGCTTTGCTGTTATCTTCAGAGATAGCGGTGATTAGAACAAATCAAGAGCAGAATTAGGGGTAAAGGTAGAATTCCTGCTCTGGGCAAATATCTCCTGCAGCACACCCGCGGTGCTCAGCAGTGTACTGATCTCATCAGGTATCTGTACAGCAGAGAATGTCATGACAAAGACATTTGTATTAACAAGCTAAGGGCAGTACAGTTGTGAGCTGGAGAAAATGAAAAGATAAAGGAAACACCACTTAAAACATGAGTTTGAAGCCTCTGTCTTTTAACTGAAAGCACCTTTAAGAAAAAACAAATCACTAAAAAAAGGTAGTTCGCATGAGGTGTAAAAAAGATATTACAAAGCACACTTCCATTAATCCCCTCCGCTCTGATGTTCCGCTTGATGCACACTATTTCTGTCATTTAAGTGCAGCGACTGGAGAGGCTGTTCACACCACCACGGGTCCTTCACGGAGGTGAGTTAAGCTTACCTCTCCATCTCGAGAGCCCTCCAGATATATCCTGCCCACCTTCAGTGCTCAATACATTAGGCCACTGATTTTCAGGCACAGAAGAAAGGGCCATACGGGATTTCAGCAGGTCATGTATGTTCTTCCTCCTCCTCCCAAAAGCAGGGTTAACTCTAACTAAATCATAGAATCATTTAGGTTGGGAAAGACCCTTTAGATTATGGAGTCCAGCTGTAGCATCTCCTGACTGATGGCTGATGAACAATGCTTGAAACATTTCTCCATATCTTGCCGAGGCCATTTCTTCCAATCTTCACGGTCTTTATGGAAAGATTTTTTTCTAATGTACAACCTGAATCTTTCTCTTTACATTTTAAACGTATATTACTTCCTGTCCTATACACTTCAGAGTTGTAAAACACGCCTTTTTCCACGGACCTTTCATACATCTAAAGACTGTAGTGTCTCAGGCTTCTCTTCCCCTAGTCTTAACAAATGCAGCTCCCCCACTTATTCCACACAAAAAACAAGTTTCATGACAATATGTTCATAGAACACAAGTACTGTGAATACAAATTAACACCATATCTCACATAACAATTTTGCGTAGAGAATTTGTGACCAGAAAGCAATCCATGTTTCCTCCCCATCCCTTCACTGAGGACAGCGGCACTGCTACCGAGTCAAGGCCATCCTGTACTCCACCCACCCCATTCCCCTCTGCAACAGGACTCCGCTAGACACTGCAGAGCCCAAGCACAGTCAGGCAGCTGCAAAATTCACTTGCTGCCCTTTGGGTTCTCACCTCCTCTTGTAAATGCCTGAGCAGAGTCAAGCCTGAATGAAAATATGTGAATCTGCAGGAAATTTCCTACATGTTTCCTACAGGTGCAAAGGAATCTGTGATACATAGGAAGACAGCTCTCAGGAGAAGAGCCCTCACAAAGTGTGTGGCAAGCCATCCAGTGTGACACGGAGGCACTGGGTGACCCAACTGCAAAGTCCCGAAAATCATTCAGACAAACTACACGTGCCTTTGAAAGAAGCATTCCAGAAACTCAGAGAATTAAATTGAATCAATATGTAAAAAAACACTCAAGGAAATTCAATGGGGTTTGATAATAGCTTCAGAGCTAAATAAACTCTGGGGAAAAGATTCAGGAAGATGCTGGTTTGTCACATGAGGCTTTTTACTGAGCGCTTTCAGGAATACAGAAAAGGGAACTCACTCCAAAACAGTTACAAAAAAGGAAGTTAGCGGCACAGGGAAGCTTAGATCACAAAGAGTTAGGCCAAGGTGGATAAAGACAGCACTACCTCCGCTCGTGTTTTAGGCAGCACTTACACAGAAGCATTCCTTATAGAGAATCATAGGATCATTTAGGTTGGAGAAGACCTTTAAGACAACTGAGGTCTTAAATTAAGGGTTCCAGTTCACACTAAGAAAATCTGTTAACTATGGAAATGGTGCCCTATAATTGCTGTTGCGAATTAGAAATCTCTGGTAGGTGTTTTAATTGCTCCTGTGCAAGTTCACAAAGACACTGCTTAAAGAACAGTCTGCTGCTTTTGAAGATTCTTTTAAAAACAAAATGACAGCCTAATAAAAAAAGATGGGCCAGAAATAAAAGAACGAAATGTTAATTGAAGTGTAAAAGGCATGACAAAACAAAGTCAACAGTATCACTCACTAACCGTGTTTACGGAAACAAATTTTGGATCCCTTCCAACAGCGATAAAACTTCCCATACAGCCGGAAGAGTAGAGGAGAGAATTTATTTTTAATTGCTCTCTGCACCACTTTTATCGAATATTTTATGTCTTATGAAATAACTTCTTTTTTCAAAGAAGATCTGGCTTGATTTCAATACTTTATCAATGTTATTCATTCTTTCACTAACACTAAATCTTAACTTTGTCTTAGCAAAGCTTCACCCATTTAAAGCGTTCTCGGATGTGATTCACACAGTATCTACACAGCCTTCCCCTACAAGGCCTAGGTAAGTGAAAGATTTATGTCGTTATTAAACAAAAACTGAATGGTCTGGTGGTCCTAGCCACAGTAATCTGCTGCCAGAAATTAGAGGCAGTGTTAATGTCCATCATACAGCCTGTGCCACAGGTTCAGAGACAAGGACATTCTAGCTATGCAGAAGAGGCAGCAAAGTCTCTGTCCTCTGCTGTCACCTCGGTTATGTTCGGTCCCCATGGCCGAGACTAGTTCACTCAGCATGGCTGTGCTCTTCTTTCCCAGCTAAACAAAGTGTTATTACCTTAAAACACCAATCCTCTGCTGCTGCCACATTATTTAAAGTGATGGCCAGAAGGAAGGGACACTACCTCATAATTAGTTAATATAAACTGAAGCAAAAATCCCCAGTCAAGCCTTATTCTGAGTCATGATAATGACTATCAGCCACAATTCCTCCAGACAAGATTTGAAAATATATTTAAGGCATTAAAGATACAAGGATTGCATTTCACTTCCTCTATAACACATTATTTTCATTTTTAGGAAAAAACAATTCTTTATCTGCTAAAAATGCTAACTAATCTTTACAAAATGTCCAGCTCCAAGTCAGGGTTATTTTCATTTCCCTCTTAGGTAGAAAAGCCAAGGAACAGGAGGCAATGTGAATCGCCAGTCACGAATTAGTTCTGCAGCTCAAAAATCAAAACCGGCATCCTTGCTTCGAGGGACAGCTGTGCTTAGTTTCAGCCAGGGAGGCAATCCAGCTCTAAAAGAAACATTTAAAACCTTTGAACCCTACCCTTTCCCCAGTGCTGTTACTGGGAATACAGCTGCCACTCAACCAAAATGCAGATGACGTCCCCCAACATGCCTGCGCACTGCTATTGCACGACAGGCACAATTCCAGTCCTGTGTCTGTAGAGGCACTGAGGACCGCTAGGGAAGGAGGGACCAAAGACACAGGATGGTGTGAACAATCCGTACAAAATGTCCGTTCAGGGGCCGTAGAGCGGTCCCTGCCACAGGCTTTGCTGCCTCTTTGGATGTAAGGAGTCAACTTCTACCAATGTCCACTTGCCCGTAAGAACAAGGCAAAGACAACCATAAAAAACCCCTTTCTGAAGCAATAAATCAGCACTGCTCGAGGTCCTCATTCAAGAGAAAATCCTTATTCAGTGAAGAAGTATGTTTTTAAGTATTATCGAAGTCAATGTAGGTTGCATGAGGCAACGTTGGTGATTTATTTGGAAGGCAGAAGCAGGGATATGCATTTAGCTCAATTTTACTGAAAGGAAGTCAACCTTTCAGCAATTTGGTCAATGTTAAGTTCAACAGAGATGCTGTGTTCAAGTATTTTGCCCTCAGAAACGATCTCACGTGAACATCTGCCCACAGACCATTACAGAAAAAGTGACATTTCTCTCTGAAATCCTCTGCTAGACTCTGTAAAGGTTATACCCAGGTCTCAGGACACATCAAATCCCGCGTTACCTATTTCCCGCACGCCCTACACGTACGCCAAACAACAGCCTGTTGTTTAGAGTGCTAAATGCAAGCATTTCAAGATGCCCTTCAGAAAGTTCCTCAACAGATATCCTGTTACTTTGTATGTATTTTACTCAGTGCTTAAGTTACAGAATACGTTTATACTGGATTAATATTTCAGGGTGGTGAGAAGACACAGTCAGCAGTCCTGTCCACGGCAAGACGTAGCCTGGCTCTAAAGGATGACAACACAACCGTTGCAGAAGCCCGTTCTCCAGTGTGTTCCTGGCACATTTCCGTCATTGTCTGGAGAACCTCGATCACAGCTGCGCACTTCACAGTACTACAGAAGGGCTGAAACAGAGAACCAAACGATGAACGCAAAGCAAAGCACTTAGCCTTTCCCTTGTGATGCATCTCCAGACATTATATAAAGGTGCACTTTGTCTCTTTCCAGGCAGAGGAGCCCTGCAGTGGTTCCCACCTGGGGAAAGGCCAGCCCTCGTAATGATCTTGTGCCACTTGATAAGTCAAAACAAATCCATCCCAGTTACCTGCTCTACCACTCACAGCTTTCTACCTGGCAATGTTATTCCTCAAAGCTACCTACCTCTCCGTGGAAACCTGCCCTTGCTGCCAGCAGGGCCAGCTCCACAGACCCCCC
>NW_010417044.1:0-7981 GCF_000710305.1 Buceros rhinoceros silvestris | reverse complement strand
GGAGGAATCTGGTAAAAGTAGTGCAGAAAACCTCCTTTCCCTTTTCACAGAACGGAAAATTGTGTTTGAGAACAAATCAAGCCTTCAACAACGCCTTCTTCATCACAACATTTCTTCCTTTTCTATTTCTCATTATTTATTGGTTGGTTTACTGTCACAGACTGAAAACAAAAGTTTTTGTTCCAAAGAAATGAGGTGTAATGAAATGCTCAACAAAAACTGCCAGAATAATATAGTCTGTAACAGATCTTTGAAACAATTTTCAGAGTTTTCTGTAACAGATACATTACTTTCACAAGACTCTTACATGTATTTATATCTGAAAAGTGATATAGAAATTAAATGTTAAACATATAATTTCTGTCTCAATAACAGAAAATTTGAATCTAATATCCAGAATAATTATGGCAATGATTTCTCACTAAGAATTTCCTTATGTCTGGACTAAAATAGTCCATCATGGCTACAGATTATCTCCAGAACACTCATGGGTTGGAAGTGCTGCTCTCTGACTAGTTTCAGTTTTCCACTGAAATAGACAGTTTAAACCTTCTGAAAATACTACTTCCCTTATTGCAACAAACAAATAATTTATACTCACTAATTGGGGCTCACAATAATAATATTTTCCATAGGCCTTCCTAATAAAATCTGAATTGGTCATGAATTAACTGTCATGACGAGTTTCATTTTGTGACCACAGTTGTGTGATCAATGAATATGTTCACCTAGCTAATCAATTTAAAAATGCTGGGCTGAGAAAGCTCTGTTTACTGAATGGTAAATGTGGTTAGGATGTACATTTAGTTGTAAGCCATGATTACAAGCCCATAATAAAGATGAAGAAATATCAGGCTGAAGGAACTCACTGGCCAGCTATAAACAGGAGGAACTGACACTGAAGAGAAAATACGAGCTGGCCAGATGGTCAAAGTTGGTAAATTATAGGCGTTATAATAATATTAATTGGGAACTCAATTATTTTCTGTTGATAGACTTAATCTTATATTCTGAGACTATAGATGTCTCACACAAAGTCATGGCAGACATGAAAAAAAAATCCTCCATCCATTAAAACTCATGTAACCATTGTGCTACACATTAATGAGAACAAACATAGAAGACAGCTGCACACTTTCTGTCTGTAACTAACATAAGTGTCTAGCCGTTTCTGTTTCCTATGAAGCACAAAAAGAAATTCTGCTTCTAGGATTAATACTGATGACTGCCCAATTTTTCAAACAGGTAGTTCCATCTACATTTCCACCTCCTGAATACAATTCCATAATTTAAGAATGCAGCAAAAATTTTGTTTATACCTGTAGATAAAAAAACCTGCAGCTCTTCATTTGCAAGATTATCTTCATTCAATAAAAATAATAGCAAGCTATAGCACATTTGAGCAGTAACTTTTAAAGCGTTACACCAGGAAACAAATATCCTCTTAGCATACACTGTGTATTTTAGATTAAAAAGTATGGCTAAGCACATGAATAAAGTTTAAGTGTAGCTAAATGCCTACCTGTGGTAAAGATAAAAGAGGAGAACAGAGACAAGCATCCCTGTAAAGCTGTTCCATGATTCTTCATATCCTAGGCATGAATGCAGTTTTCAAAGCTATCTGAAAGGAACAGAAAACATTAAGAAAACAGATCACTTAAAAAGAAAATATTGCTGGGCAAAATGATGATGACTCACATATTATGCTATACAGCAAAATGCTCTAAGTTTCATTTTACCTTTCTGGGATAGAAGACATCTGTTTCTTTACTGGCAGAAGAGTGCCCAATAAATCAAACTCATCTTCAATGTAAAACTGAGAAAGGGCCCCTTCTAATCAATCGTCACAGAAGAGCTGGACTGATGATCAGATGCAGCGGTCAAGTGAGATTATCAGAGTAAATCTCGTCCTCTACTGATATGTCATGCTACTTTACATAATTGCCTTCCTGGATGACGGCAAGTACTCTAGCCTGATTGTGCCTGCATTTCTAAAAGTTACATTTCCTTGGAAAGAATTGTTCTACATTGCTTAATGTAAAGATTGGCAGTTATAAAACAGTCCATTAAAGTGCATATTTGTAATGTAAGCACAATTTAAACAAACATTTGCAATGTGTGGATCTCAGTATCCTTTAATTATCACCACAATTATCATTGCCACTTGATAAATATTTCACCTTTTCTGTCAAAATGATGACAACCACAGCTGGATTTTGTTAGGAGGGGAAACGTATTTTCGAAAGAGGCATGTAGTTATCTTTGCATATGCAGAACTGGCACAAAGAGGCAGAGTATTTCACCATCCTAAAGTGTACTTTGGGTGGCCTGCTTTTCACAGCAAGGTCTTTACAGCCAAGCAGAAAAGACTAACTATAACATCAACTGATTAGGCAGCATCACCATAACTTGGAAATGCGAAATTAGTCTCAGCCCCGTAGCGACAAATTTTGTGATGGGGACTCCTAAGCTAATTTTTATTACACCTCAATATATTTGATTACCATACATCTTAACTGGAGGGGAGGGGAAGAAGTGTCATTAGATGCATGTTATATGTTTTCTTATCTCTGTGCGTGAGTACTTTCAAGCACAGATGAATAACTCACTGAATTTCACACAGTAAATTGCAAATAGTGGGAGAATCAGAACTGAGGGATTTTTAGCTACTAGCACTTACTTGACCTCATTGTTTCTCTCGAGTGCATTTACCTGTAAAATGGTAATTTGAGGCAGAGGAGATAGAAATGGCTTATAATGGATTCCAAGGGTCCTAAATGGTCTATATTTAGGACAAGCAAAGCCTTGGTTTTGTGTCTTTAAAGTGCAGCTATATACTCCCATGGCATTCAGTGATGTGTTTCTCCTATAGATCCCGTGAATTGAAATTGTACCTAAACCAAAACATTTCTTCTAAGATGTATGTGGGTGGAGAACTTTCTAAGAAAAGGATTTTGTAATAAAGAGGATCTGGCTGACTTTAAAAACAGCAAACCAGAGACATTCAAAAAGTAGTTTTTAAATGGAAGATGACAGAATAGGAGACTTGAGGACTGGGACATTATTATTACTTCGGCTAAAAAAATTAAAGCAGGGATTCCCTAAGTCAAATAATCCTCAGAGTTTAATTAGAAAACACATTCTAAGTAATAAAAGAAATAGCAGAATGGCCGAAACCAAATAAAGCCTATGCTAAATATTTCATCCCAAGATTGAAATTTTTACTTTCTACAAAAAACCATAATGTCCAGTGTATAAATTATTGTTGTTCCTCTCTAGCTCTTGTCTTCCAGCCTGCTGTTGATGATTACATCTCTACACTCCAGTACTTCTGACTTCCTCAGCCAAAATCAGCCGGGTTAATCTTCACAATTTAAACAAGTGTTTTATACAAAACCAGATTATTTTCCCTGAAATGGTTAAGGAAATGCTTATAATCCCTATATGTGGATGTGGGCGTGACCCCCCAGCCAGTCCGGGAAGCAGCCCTGTAAGCCTGCTGTCAGTCAGCAGCAGGAGGTGTGTTGTTTAGGAGGAGACAGAGAGGTTGTGTCAATGGGTGATTGGAAAGCCAGCTCATCTCTGGGCAGGACAGTGTACTTGAAACCAATCCAGCCAGAATACGTAAGATAACTTAGAAACTATAAATAGATGTGATAAGGAAGAAACTGCACAGTTAGTTAGCAGTTAGCACTTAGAAGTTGTGTGTGTAGGGGCTGCAGCCGTCTGCTGCAGTTATATCTTAATAAAGGCCTTGTGTACACATAAATTGTCCTATTGTCCGCCCCGAATATTTGCGACGTATGATTTACCCCTACACATGTGGAGACTGTCAATTTAGCAGACAGGCAGAAAGGAGCAGGGTTCCATCCATTACCTAAAATAAATGGATTTGCCACAGCAAATAGTGTTGTCATACAGGTGCTAGCCTGCCAACCTCCATTATCAGGAGACTACCCTATCTAGTCCCATATCTAAGTGAGAATTCTCATTGTTTCATTGGGTTATTTATTTGGTTTATAACATTTTGATAAGAACATCTAAAAATACAGAACCAGCGATAGAAAAAGTAATAATGGGATTCAAAGGAAGTAAAAGGCAAAGGCAGAAATACCTTGTGTTAACTCATCTCTTTCTTAGCTTCAGTAGGGCTTTAAATATAGCTAAAGCTAGATACCTTGGAAAACAAAACTCAAATCAGACAGTTTCATTTAAAGCGAGAACACTGTAAAACAAATTGTTACCATGATGTGTTTGATGACACAGTAACATTGAATGCTTTAACATCCATTAATTACAGTCACTTAATTAAAACAAAGTATCATTAACAGTGGGCTGGCATTGCACGGGGAGAAAGGAGGAGGCAGAAAGGTTCAGCAGAAAAGTTTATCAGTGGACCTTACAGAAGGACTAGTCTCTCTGTAAGCAGGCACATTCTTTTACCGAAGTTACCAGAACAGAAATACTATATATTTATACATATAATGCAAATCTAATTTGTGTAGGAAACTGGCATTGTTTTCATCAGCTGTGAATGGCAAAGTGTACTCACATGCTACTCTAGCGTGTGGGGACATGTACGCTCTGAACCTCTACTACAGTATCACCTCCATTTTCTTAATCACAGAAGCTAATTAAAATGCTGTGATCTCTTCTGATTTCTTTTTTTTTCTCCAGTGTACCAACTTTAATGAAATGCACTTTGGGTGGAGCCTCAGGCAGTTAACACTTGCTCAGAGTTTGTTCCCATCCGGATACTGTCTCACTCTCCCAGTAAATTCAGCCAATGTCAACCTTAATAATCATCACAGTGATTTTACAGTCACGTTGAACAGGCAAAGACGGGACACTTGTCCAGAAGCACTTTCAAGGACATTTCTTAAACTTTTTTTAGTCCAAAGTATACTTGACTTTCCCAAAAAAATCCATAGCCCACACCCTGTCATTAATGTAAACCTAAAGCATTGTCATGATGATTTCCACTATTTTTACCAAATAATGTGTTCAGGCAAAATTTGAAATAATTGTTGGTTATTGTTACTTTTTGTTAGTATGTTTTGATGTTTTTTTCTCCCACCTTCTGATGTCTGATGAATCACCAACACTTCACTTATCTAGGGCATCTTTCTGTCTCTCTCTTAGAAACTCTATCTAGATTGCATAAGCTGTTGACAAGCCAGCAACAACCGTGTCACTTTAACAGGAGCTGTAGCTCATCAGGATTGGATCAAGAGTAAGGGAGATAGTGCCAATGACTATTTCTATTAAATCTTAAACTTCTTATTCACTTTGGCAGTTGGTGAGAGTTTCACCTTAGTGAAATAAAATAAAAATTAAGAACCTGGTATTTTTGCCTTAAGTGATTAAATGTTACCGATTTTGTACGTAGGCAGCTCTCAGAACTTCTTTGTGAAACTTGAAAGACAAAGAAAAAAAAATTGTTCAGGATGATTAGGCAGCGATCAGAACATAGCACCAGGCAAGTTGATGGTCCAGAAAGCCTGGAAGTAAATGAAACGGGAAGAGTATTTCCTCTCCTATTACTGCAGCAAAGAGGAAGCTTCTCTACTGTGTTCAGCACAAGGTGTTTTCTGCCTAATTTCTTTAAGGGACAATATGTAGATCTCTGAAAAGCGATGATACCTGGTTTAAATACATACCCAAGTAATTACTGGAGAAAACATCTCTTGATAACAACCTGGATATCAGATTTCCAATAAAAAGAGCTGACAGGACAGGATTTTTCACCATCTAAAATTACTAACAACCAACTAAATGAAAGAGAACAGTGTATCTATAAACAAGCTAATATATGTGGAGTATATTAGTATGTCTGAGAAAACAACTTTGATTAAAAGCATTTTTAACATAATTCTTTCCTTTTTCCTTTTAAAGTATCAGGTGTAAGTAAACTGTAGAGATTAATTCTCCCACTTAAACACTGGGGATTTTTCCCTCTTAGGGACTATACTTTCATTTTTAGCAGAGTCCCTCTGAGTATTCTGGTGTCATTGAAAGAGCCTTATAACGAGAAAAGTATTTTTTTCCCTCTCAAAGTACAGTTAGGGGTTGCTGCTGTACTTTTCTAAGTAGAAATCCTTTTTATTACACAATAAGGCAGTGATGCAAGGCAAAGACCTTGAGGAAGAAGCTCACTCAAATCCATACTTCGGTTAGCATCAATATTAAATAGGGCTTAATGTGCAGCTGTTTCTTTCGGCTTTAATTTAATTTAATTTTGGTTAGGACAGACACTCCCCAGTTGTAACCCCAAAATGCCATCTTTAATTATTCTCCATTCATATTTCTTCCATTGTGGGTGCCCAATTTCAACTCAGTACCTTTGCATATTCAGAGCTGCCACAACACCCCACAAATCCCCCTCCCTTTTTTTCTGTCTGTTTTCCCTAGTCCCAGAATTCAGGGCAGCTTTGGAATGAGCTGACATGCGAGAGAGTAATTATCTTTCAGACACCGTCTGCATGAGGAATTAAGACATCAGTTAAGAGTGGAAATCTAGCACTAGCCTAACCATCAATTTGTGCCTATGCACTTGACCCGACTACAGTGCATGGAGATTAGACATGATATCTCCATTAGTGTTTTAGTTGTGTTGATTCACAGTCAGGTCTTTTGTGCTTGAGTTGGTGTTTGGGTACTCACAGATAGAGAACAATTACTTTGACATTCTTATTAACTGACTTAACGTTAGTTAAAATGTTAGTTGTAAGAAAAGAAAGGAAGAAAAAAAGCAGAAGAGGTGGAAAAGTTTTCCTGTTTATTGTAAAATCTTGTGTGTCATTGGAAGTGTCATATGTAGTGAGTCGTTTTGTTGTTTTGGGGTTTTTTTTAATACTCTATTCTTTCCTGAGTCACTGCATGTGTAAATTTCCTTCAAAGAATTAAACCCTTTATTATACTGCTCTTAAGTCTTTCTGGCTCATGGCAGCTGTTGACAATTGCCTTTCTTGAGACATTAGCCCCAAGACATCTTATAACAAGATACTGAGGCCACAGATAGCAGGAGGAATACTTAACTGCTCTGAAAACTGAAGCTGATTAATGACTGATGGGAATCAACTATTCTAACAGAAGGAAGGTGCAAATAGCTCTGCTAAAAAAGTGTGCTTAACTTCACGTCCTACCCTACACAAAAAAGCAGGATCATACCTAATTATTATATTGTCTGAGATGTTACTAAGATGGTGCGTTCAAACTACTTGTGATAAGCCCCAGCGAAGAATTATAACCATTCAAATCAATCTTATTCAGGAGTTTCTTTCCTTCAACAAAAGAAACCTCAGCAAGACATTTTTATGCTAAGTACAGTCTTCTGTAGATTACTAAAAGCCATACAGACTGCTCAAAAAAACATAAACTATTCAGCCAAGAAATATTCAATTACATATCCAGCTATTCTAATTTGGTTGGTATTCAGTATAGGTAAAGAATGTTTTCTTGTGTGGAAAAAGCAACTAAAGAGAAATTCCAGTGGTGCAGACTTTGTGGAGATACGCAAGAGAAGATCGAATTTCATCCTGTTAGTCTAACAGCTGAGAAAGAGTCACAAATACCTTCAAGTTTTCTGCTTTGTGTATCAGCCAATATATATTTACGGTACTCTCCTGGAAACTTTAAGTCCTCTGCAGTCCAGAGTTAACTACTAATGAAAATATTTTTTTGTTCTTTCCCGGGATTCTTTTATTTTCTTTTTCTTTTTGATGGTTCTGTGGCTTAGTATCCTATTGCTGACTTCCTCATATACAAAGGTGCAGATTTTGCAATTTGCTTGCTCTGTCTCTTATCTGTTAGCATTATCTAAAACTGAAGAGGTGTTTAAAAAGTTTTGTTTGGATTGTTTCTTTTGTTTTAATTTTTGAAATAAAACCTGCTAACGCAGCATTATGTTTTATCACAACCAAACACATATATTTGCCTTTTAGTTGGTATTTTATGATGAGCTTCGTAAGAAAAAATTATA
>NW_010417043.1:70965-105828 GCF_000710305.1 Buceros rhinoceros silvestris | reverse complement strand
CCCCCTTCTCAAACCGCGACAGTTATGCACTGGCCCATTTTCCTCTTATTTGCCACGAGTTTCTCATTTCAGGGGGCAGAGTGGTCTTGTTTCAAAAAGAAGATGGTAATGTATATGTCATTTCCAGAGTACTCCAAGTCATAATTCAGGATCAGAATTCTGAGTCTTTCTAGGACAGAGCCCAAATTCCCCATCTTCGGAGTAATCACTTCAAAATCAGAGGTAATTCAAAAGAAAGGATACAACAATAGCAGATTTGTGTCTAAAAGTCTTGAGTAATGCCTCATAGTTATTATTGTCTAACTGTAAGTGGCTGTTCTTTCAGCATAGAGAACATTCCAGACTATTTTTCAGAAATTACTTTCACTCATGCCATTCACTGTCAAGGTAAGCTACTGCAAACAAGGTTTTTTGCCCTAAAATGAGGTGTCAAGATGATGCGGTTAAATAGTTTCAAGGACTTCATTCACATGCTCTTATGAAATGACATAGCATGACATGAAACACTCATCTCTTCACTTGCAACTAAAGAAAACAGTAAGCATGGTAATTCTAATTATTGTATATTTATATAGAGAACATTTCTCAAACAAATTCCAATGCCTTTTAAGCTTTTTTGTAAAAATCTGAATATGTCAAAATTTATATAATGAATTAACGTGCATTTTAAAAAGTACCAAATTAACACTTCAAAATTAATTTAATGAGCAAGGCGCTGCCATATCTTCTGAGAAACTTTTCTGTCATTACGAGTTTGCTTCATAAGTAATGTGGTATCCATGGATGCTCATTTACAGGCAATAACTATTGTCAAGCTGCAGTTAACTTATTACAGAGATACTGTTCACTTTTTTTTCCAGTCTTCCACCACTTTGATTTTATGCTAATGTAATGATGTCATTGATTCTGTTAGAGTCAAAAGCATGTAGAAGTATAGTAACTTCTTGTTGGAGGGAGATTGAAATTAATCGATTGAACAGGTAGTCCAGTACTGGAATAAAACACCTAAATGTAGAAGTGGCAATTTTGCCCGCTCTAGTGCTAAGTCCCTCTGGGCATCCAGGCCTGAAGCTGTGCTGATGCTCATCAAGCCAAGGATGGCTTCTTACTGTGCTGGTAGCACCAGCAGCATGATGGTCCAGCGGTCATACCTGTAGCTTTTATTGATATTTCTAGAGTCATGAAAGATCTAGAAAAGACTTAGAACCCTAAGATTGATACACCTCCTGGCTTCAGCTCAGCAACAGCCTGGCAGTAGCATTTTCATGCTTGAACAAATTCCTTATGAAGCTCTTGGTACATATGCAGGACAAACCTTTAGTGCAGCAATGGGCCCTCTATGGTCAGCTTCTGAGGTTTCTGAGGTATCTGTTGGAGTACAGAGCATTATCACCTTAAAGTCTTCTCAGTCCATGAAGGAAGTGAAAGGATGCTGAGAAATACTGGGCATCAGCAAAGCATTCCTGTGAAGACCTCGGATGAAATTTATGTGATAAGTACAAAGCTTGCCTGTAACAGCAGGGCACAAATGTAGATAATATAGAAAAAAAAAAAACTACTCAGGGAGAGATGAAAATTTTGAGTAGGTCTTTTCATATAGTCAAATCTGTGTTAGTGCCAGCAATGTGGGAAGTCAGTGGGTGTTTGATTATCATCTCCTCAAGGCACAAAAATGGCCATTGTAACAATTTTTTTAAAAAAAAATCAGATGAATTTTTAAATAATAATGGAATTTATATATAGCAGCTTTGTTTGCTTCCCACCCCACCTGCCCACCCCCCATTTCCCCCAACCTGGCTTTCTTATACAAAAGCTTCCCCTTCTCTTATTCTTGGCAGCTTGGAATATGAACAATGTATTTTGTCTTCAGTATGTGTTTCTGAACTACTTGGCGGGGCATGGGGGGAATCCCTTTGTGATGGCTTTTAAATAAATTCAGTATCAATTTAAACTATTAGAGAAAGCTAAATCAAAATAATTAGGATATTAAAATACTTTGTGCATTTCCAATCTCTGGTTTATTGCAAACCTGGATCTTTTCCAAGGCACAATAATAGAATGAATATATTAGAATGTTTCCTTCCCCTTAATATGAAACCATTTGCTCATGAAAAAATGATTGATAACTTGCATTAAATACAAAACCAGATTGATTTGCAGACTTACTTGAGGAGGGGCTGGAAGGAAAGGCGAATAAATGTCACATTAAGAAAACATTACACAGATGCACGTTCACACACACACTAAGTGTATTAACCAAATAAAAAAGAAAACAACATAAAAGCTTTCATAGCACCTCTTCTCATTAGAAAAATGTACTAACGCTGTGCAATGTAATTGCTAAGTACACCTTGGCATGGAGAAAGAGAGGTGTTTGGAAAATCTGGCTGCAAGTGCTCTGAACCAGTTCAGAAAAAAAGCTAGTGCAGGGTACAGACAGAGATAAACGTAAGCGTCAACTAAACTGTTGGCTCTGTCTTGTTCCTTTTCCCTCTACCATCCTTCTTCACAAAGTGAGGAATTCTGTCTTCCAAACTGCGTACCCTACTGGGACCAGAGAGCATAAATAAGCTTGCACTGTGCAAATCCTTGGTCTGCGGGAGCTGCCATGCTCTTCTCTCTGCCACTGCCACAGAAAGTGTCTGTCTCTGCTATCAGAGAGCCACATTAGTGCTATACTCTGCCACATTTAGTCTTAGAGCAGACTCAAGTTTCCAGTAAAGTTTCCTTAAAGTTTCCTTAAACATCTTTGTTTTGAGCCTTGGTGTAGTGTCCAGGGTAGCCAGTGTTGTATACAGGTACCTATGCATCCCACGTATGCCAGCGGGAGAGAGCAGGGCTGCAATCAAGTCCAGTCTTGGGCAAAATGGAGGAGGATAAGCATTATCACTTGAAGAGATCTTTGTGTATTTCTGTGACTCCTCAAAACCTTTCTCAGTTGTTTTTTTTTATTCTGCTTAAGTCTGGGACAAGACTGTAATTTACCACATCCTCCTATTAGCTTTCCTCTTCTTTCTTTTTCTCCACCCTGAGGAAGATAAGCATTGCTTACTGGATCAAATTTAATGTCTTTCTATTTACAGATTCTTAGGGAAGAATATAAGAAACAACATTAATATTCAGTCATCTGTGGTACATTCCTCTATGTTTCTGAAGAGAAAGCAAACAAATAGGATACATATTTTCTGTTCACTTAAATGTATTTAGAGTCCCATTTTGGGCCATTAGATATTTACCAAATTGCAGAGTCACCCAAAGTGTAGACATGGGAGTCTACTTCCTGCTGGAAAGGTTCCTTACACCTTAACCTCTTAAAGCAATCAGTCCATGTGTAACTAATGTATCCCAGCAGAGACAGATGGGGAATTAAGAGTGTTAGTCATAGCTACAGTCTACATAAATGGGGAAAACAATTCTGCTGCAGTCAATTTGGAACAAGGATAAGCATTCTTGAATCAAGTTAACATGACGCTGCCAACAATAGCCTCCAATGAAAAATATGTATTACTGTACAAATAAGAGAATTTTGAGCGGAGATCAAGATGCCATGTTTCGTCAGCATTTGATATTGCTGCAATCACTGCAGGTATATTATGTCTGGCTTTGGTGTCTTCAATTCAAGGAGGATGTCGGCAATTGTTCCAAAAAGAGGGCTGAGTGAAGTACTGAAAAACATGCCCAAAAGACAAATATTTAAAGAATTCAATTTATTAGTTTATAAAAGAGATGGAGTGTCTTCATCCCATTTCATATGGATTTCAGTGGGTACGACGAGTTTACCATTGAAACTCAAGCTGATAAAGCTGCTTTAAACCCGGGGATTAGAATCAAAATTTGAACAAACAATCTGTGTGATAAGATATACATTTTTTAATAGGTAAGATACTAATCATTAGAATAATGAACAAGAGCTTTCACAGTATCATGGGGCAATTTTAGATTACCATCAAAAGCTTACAGATTTTGCTTGATTTTATTTTCTCGCCTAAATATACTCTTTAAAAAAAAAAACTTAAACATAATGTAGTTCAAGCATGTTAGAATATCCACATTATACTAGAGTAATCCCTTAGAAGTTCACTTTGGGTCCCTTATGGATTTTATAAGTAGAAGCTGATGACTTCTGAAATACCTGAGGATGGATACCTAGCAGAGTGCAACTCTAGACCTGCAAATGTATTTCAGTGCCAAGGCAAAGCAAAACCATACCTGATGCAGAGGGCCATTGATATTGGAAAGTAAATCCCTTGGTTTTTTTAATTTATTTGTCCTCAGATCCATGTTTAAAAATGTTTCCTCTCTCCTAAGTCACAGCATAACTCCCTGCTAATCCCCTCTTTTACATTGAATATTATCTTTATGGTATTAATTAATCCTGCATAACTATAAAGTAGCGGCTGGGCCACACAAAAGCTCAAGAATTAGCATGGCACTGGCCACCAGGTTATCAGATTCATTTGCTGGGTAAGTCTTACTGTGTTCTGCAGGACAGGCACACTACACAATGAATTTAATTACACAGACTTTCAATCAGCTTTTTTGTAAACCCAAAAACTATCTTCTAGCCCTTTTACAGAAAGCAATGCTTTCTCTGAAGCCACTCGTGCATTGTACTTGACCAGCTAATCTCTCTACCTGGACATTAATTAGTAGTAGTAGCTAATGACCTCTCCATCAAGGTCACATTCCGTGACAACACTGAAGTCTATAAACATTCCCCTGAATTGGTAATGACTGGTAGTAGAGATTATGATTAACAGCAAAGAGCCCACATTCTGAATAAAATACAAGTGAACACATACAATAAATACAATATTACACTGACTAATAGCATAAATAAATAAGTAAAGAAATACTCAGTTTTGACTTCATTTCATTATGAAATCTGACGTTTTCATACATTGTTCTCTCCCAAGGGGCATCACCCAGATGTTGTCCATTGAAAAAGACCGGGGTTATTTTGCCAGATCTGGCAGTGACTTGCCTAGATGAATCACTCCTGCTTTCTCTCTCTGATCCCCCTACTTGCTCTTTTTTACTCTTCTCAGTGTTGGTAGTAAAGAAGTTTGGTTCAGTATCGTGACACCAACACCCCCTGCAGGGACCTGTCCCATGAAGGTCACTTTTGGAGTGTTTGTTTCCTGTCACTGGATACAGAGAGTATTCTGAGGGAATAGCGCAGATCTACAGTAGAAGGAAGCATCATTTGAAAGTTCTTTTCCAGGATACAGAGTAAGCAGACTCTTTGTTTTGATGATTTGGTTAATTTCTAATTCATTAAAGGATCCTGGCTTACAAATGCTTATTTCTCTTCTCTATCACCTACAAGAAAAGGGATGACAGAGTAAGGGATACTTCTAGACTTTCTTGACACTAAAATGTTTGGATTATAGAGATGCATGACTGTATTTCCCCAAGAAAGGAAAAAGCAAGCCAAACCAAGTGAAAACATTCAGAAGTGAGAAAAGCAGCACAGTACTACAAAGGCATTGCTGGAGGTTCTCCTTATTTCATTATTTATATTTCTCCACAGTGGCAAAAATACACATTCCTATATTCCATATAAAATATAATGCACTTAATTGATCTAAGTAATTTCAAGGCTGCTGAATAGCAGAAGCCTCCAGAGTGGAATATTCTCACTTAATGATAACATAAAATTGCTCCAAGTGTTTTTAATGTCATTGTAATTTCTGAGTTTATTTAATAGTTGAGGGGGAGAGGGTAACATTAGCAGTCATCTCCGTGGCTTGCATGACTGTATATAACAAATGAGACACGCGTGTGCCACAAGAGCCATCATTTTAAAACGGCTGCAGTAAAAATGCAGTTATGCTGAGCATTTGCCTAAAGCCATCACACGGTTTAATGAGGATGATATTGCATTAGGATTCAGGACACCTCAGATTTGTTTCCAAGTGTTTGACCTTTTAAGGAATCAGATCACTTCTTGATTCCAGTGATTTCTTCCTCTTTCTTTCTCAGCCTAACCCATTCAGTTCATTAAAACTTCAGCTAAGAGCTGTCCAACTCAGTTGTCCATCAGAGTATGATTAGAATCCACATTACACTCACAGAGTATATGGGAAAGAGATTTCTGTATTTCTTTTTTTATTTCTTATATTGTAAACAACTGCTTTTCATCCCAAATCATCGAAACCTTAGTTAACTATTTCAGCTTTTTATTCTCACTGGCTTAAGCCCAGGCTCACTTGCAGATCAGGGTCAGCATAGTCCCAGGCCAAAACTGCAGAGCCACTATGGGCCTATTCTGAAGCACAAGTGGGTGTTAGGCATGCAGTCTGCATGGATGCTTTTTCCAGTGCAGGTGGCCTGTCTGATTTCAAAACAGTGATAGGTGGAGTAGCAGCATGTGTTGCTCTTTTGGATTTCTTTATTCTCCTCAGCCTGTTTTTTGCCTCCAGTTAAAGTCTTTCCCCCAATTTCTACCAATACTGTTCAGAATCATTTTGCAATATTAAAACAAGAATTAAGATTTTAAAGCTAATTCCATATTCTTCTCTACTCTCTCCATCCCTCTGCTCTGTTTGAAGTTATTTTAATCTTTTCTCAACCTTGCCTTTTTTTTTTTCCTATTGGACTTGTCTAATTTGCCTCATTTATAAGTCATGATGATATCCTCAAGACACCAATTCATAACTTCCTCATGTTGAAATTGTTCATTAAAATCTAATTTTTACCATCTAATTCTGGCTTTTTAGCTAATGAAATCAGAGTAATTATAAATATCCATCTTGCAACACTGCATATTGACATTTGAATATAAAAACTCGGAATGGAGGAAAAGCACCACTGGAGAACTTATTTTCTTTCCTCTCCCTGCAAAGGAAATCAGCTCAATCATGAAAATATAGATTGAAATACTCTCATCTAAGTTCATTTCAGTATTAACTTTATATTGCTATTAAGGTTTGTCTGAACATGAACCATAAGGGACCTTATCTAATTTCAACATTCTCACATGAGAAATGTTTGGTTTGCTCAGATCCATTATTTAACAAAGAAGAGTGAAATGGTCGGAAAGAAAGGTACAGCTCATGCTGTATTTGATCTTGGGTTCAACAAGAGCTTTAACATCTTCCAAAAATATTATAATATATTGAAGGAAGGGAAGAATCACTCAGGAGAACTTTTGGTACTTTTTTCCTGTCTTATTTTAGTTGATGACTCTAGACTAGGTTTGTGGCTGAATTTTAGGGCATTGCAACATATTAAGACTTCTTAAGATACCAAATAGCTACTCCACAGTGTTATAAGGGTGTAGGAAAACTTTCTTTATATCTTAACATTTTTGGCAACCCTTTCTAGAAGATACAGACACTGATGGATATTAATAAACTGATACAACAATCTGAAAAATATATGGATAGGGAAAAGACAATCTGACTTGTAGTAGGTTAATGTATTATCACCACAGGATGGGGATCTGATCCGAAGAGTAATTTTGCAGTTACAGATCCTTTTGAAACAGTATGATTTGGAAGGATGGATATCAGTTCTGCAGACACTCCAGTTTAAAAATGTGTCAGAAAACCATAGATAAGGTGTTGTAAAGATGATCAAGTAGGTACGTTGTTATTAAAAAAAAAAATGATTTGTTGAAACCAAGGTTATTTAGCTAGAGGGATCTATTTTTATAAACTTCCTGTAGGACCCTGCCCAGTTTCTTGACAAAACGCTTTGTGAAATGTGGGGATGATCACTTTTTGTTTGTGCTCCGGAGAGTCAGCTGCTTGCAAATGCCCCCTGCTAAAATTCCAGGTCCTGTGCCACAGAGCCAAGAGTCTGGATGAGCGAAAGCCTCAGCCTGAGGCAAAGTTCAAGTCCTGATGTAATCTGCAACCTGAGAAGTTAAGAGGTTTCAACTCCGCTGCAACAAGGAACTGACAGAAAAATTATGATGAGGGGTAAAGTTCAAGTGCTTTTTGGGAATCTAAGAGCTTAGACAACTAGATTTGTCCTTTTCCTATTTTTTCAATATTATACAAAGAAATACTTTGATCTTCTTTGTCCTTTTGTCCTTTTTTTTTCCTTTTAAATGAAGCAGTAGATATAGTCACTGAGGAGAGAACTGCTGCGAAGAGTAAAGACACTAGACAGAAATACTTCACTCAGAATGCCTCAGCCACAACAGAGATGTTCTCTCACTCCATATTTCACACAACAGCTCAGAAGTTTGTCAACAGAAGGCAGATCAAGTCGTCATTGCTAGTCTACACAACGTACAATTACTTTGATTCATACAATCTGTCTCTGTGATGAGATGTATCACGGTAAAGACATAATAACCACTAAAATAACTATTTAGTTATTATGGCTAAATGATTCTAAGTTCATTTTAATCAAAAGCTTCAGTATCAGCTGGTTTGATATCTGTTGGCAAAAATGCTCTTCTTGGCAATGGACCAACGAATTCACAGAACAGACACAAGGGCATCTTGTTTCAGCCCAACATTAGTTAAAGGAAAGTATTCTTCATGAACATTATGTCACTGTAGAGAGAGTGGAGAATGGTGTGATTCAGTGGCAGAGATGAGCGATTTCTTCCCTGGGGGTGAGTATAGGCTGATCCTCCAGAAACTTGCAGCTGCAGCTTTTCGTGTTGGGGTTGTAAGCATGGGTCTGCTACTTTTGAGACACTTAATTTGCCACTTAATAGGGTCCTGATGAGATAACTGGTGGGCTGCTGACATTGGTTGGCATGAAAGAATACAATGACTTTGGGATTATCATTCATCAGCTCTTGTAAAAACAACATAAGGATTTAATCTTGTGGCATTCAAAAAAGAACGAATGTAACGACTCATACCATTTGTACATTTATTTTATTTCAAAGCAGGGAATGTTGAACTTCTATTGCAGCCTACTGGCTCTGATTTTATTTGTAATAACACGGAAGGGTTAGTCTGGAAGTCCACTTTCCTTTGGAAATATAAAATTACTGCAATTATTAACATTAACATGAACAGGAGAAGTATCAAACAAAGCAGTCTTACAACAGCTATTACTGCCAATTCAGTGGGATTAATACATTGCATACATGCATTTCAGAGAGATCAGTGGTAGGCAGCTCATGACATTTTCAGAAGATGTAAACAACAAAATAAATATTTTGAAAGAATTGATCTTGGAGAATGGCAGCTACAGCATCATGTGCATAAAGCTATAAAGAAATATATGGAAAATAACCTGAACCTCAGAACATCTTTGCTGTCAACCCAATGCTCAGTGAAGGGGCTTTTATACCTAGAAGGCCCAAATATAAGGATTACCAGGGCAGTTAAGTCAAGTCATGCCCACACTGAAGCCTAGAGACAAACAAAGAGCTGCTATAATTGTCTGTGGTCTTCCTCTGGGCACTGAGATCCACAATGATAACGAGCAGACGCCAGTATGTTGGCTTGTCTGTACCACTGTAAAGCCCTAAAGTGTTAATGTTCTCATCAGGATCAGAAAGGCAGTAGAACTAAGTGCATTTGTTTCTTCATGGTGTTCAGTCCTATTTTCTTGTTTTCTTTTGTGTGATTGAGCCACTGTCTTTTGGTATCATTGGTGCAGATATCCATGCCAGTAGCCTGAGTGCTATTGCCAGCAAGTTGCATAATTCGTCAAGGAACCATGAGGTTTTTTTATGTAATTTACCCTTTTCTTCCATGTCTTATGATCAACTGTCTATCTAATAGTATAAATAGACCAGCCTTTTCCTCAACTTAGATACTAGATGCATGTGAGGAAAAGACCATGAAACAGAAGAATACAAATGCACTTTTATAAAATATCTTGGTTTGATTTCATCCCACCTAGGTGTATGCACCTAAGCAGAAAGACTGATTAGGGGGTCTAGTTACCTTCAGCACCTTCTGTTTTCAGTGAAGAAACATGCATCGATCTGAAGAGATATTTTGATATCAAGTGCAGATCCTCCTGTCAAGGCTTTTTTACCCTTTTCTTGTGTGGAAGTGCATGACAGCTGGGCACCTGACACAGAAATTTCAGTTCTTATCTAAAGTGGGTTGGAACTGAGAGCTGTATTTTTTGCATTATGCCCATTCTCTAGCATACTATCCCTATTTTTTTTTCCAGTGAATCTTCAAATTCTTCCTCTTCTCTTTTTCCATTGCCCATTTTCTCTGCATACAGTATTTGTTCACCTTGATTAACCCCTTCCTGCTCATTGCATCCTCAGCTGTTCAGCTCTTTCTCTTTGATTGTGTCTTGAAGAAATTAAAAACTAGTCTGTAACTTGGCTACTAATATCAGATTTGGTTAACACTGTCAACTGAAAAGAAGAAGAAATTTTGAATATATATTTTAAAAAATTGATTACAGTTTTTGCCTTTGAAGTGCCATTTTTGTTGAAGAATGAAAAAATGGTTTTTAAACCTAAAAAATACTTACCCTTGAAAAGAGATTTTTAAATTATTACGTGACAGTAAAAGATGACAAAACAAAAAGAAAAAAATCAAGACTTGCAATTTCAAGTTAAAAAAATACCTCAGTCAAATTCAAAATCAGTATTTAGATTTTCTGTTTGTTCTTTGAAAAGTTTGTTACCATCAAGTCAAGAGCAATTTTTAAAATCTTTTTTGGTCTACCACAGAAATGAAAGAGCTATTATTCACCAAACTCTGTTTCCTGTTCCTCCTTTCCCTTCTATTTTTGACTCATCAATTTTCTCTTTGGCTGGCTGCCATTGATATTAAATTGTCTCTACATTGTCTAGTCCTGCCTCTCACACAATAGCACTCACTGGTCTATAAACACTAACAAATTAATGCTATATTCATTGGAATGAAGCAGTACTGTTGGAAGAGATTGAGGGCTATGAGAAATCATAGATGAATTTACAACGTGATATAGCAGCTAAAGGAAGGGCAATATAATCTTAGGCTACGGTCAGAGAGACATTACATTACGGAGAAAAAAAAAAAGCCAGTCATTTTCCTCTCTACAGCTTGGCTGTGACTGCACCTGGAATATTGTATTCAGTCCAGGGCACCAGAGAGATATCGACAAATGAGCATTCAGAGTGAAGTGCTGTAGCAGTTGATTTACTGGGGAAAGTTTAAATGAGCTAAACAAGACAGCTGTGCTCCTCTGGGCAGCTCAGCACAGAGGGCAGCGTAGCTGGGAGCAAAGCACACACTGCCACGGGGACTTGGATATGAAGCTCTCTTCTCAGGATGGTCACAGCACTGCTGGTCTGCATCTACATCCTTCATTTTCCTTCACCCATTCCCTCAGGATAAACCCTTATGAAACTAAATTTTCTGACAACCGAAACACAAAAGCAAATTCCTTCTTGTGTGAGGGCAGAATACTTACCCTCAGAACAACAAAGCTGCAGACCACCTGCCAGAGGTTAGTAATCTCTGCCCAGCTGCACGGGCTGGACCTTTGGGGACAATTCAGTCCATTCCTTTGCCTGTCACAGCTGGGAGAAGCAAATGCCCCAAACAGATTAGGTAAAAGTTCTATCTTATCTCCATTTCCCACTTTCACATCAGAATTTGGTACGAGATAATCGAAGGATTTCCTACAATAAACAAGATTAATAATGGAATCCAATCAACTGTGCAAGACCCAACCAAGATCAGGGTCCAGATTTTATTTGGTTGTGCAAATATGTACTGTGGAAAGCCTTGAAATATCAAGAATTTCAGCAAACATCCTGTGACAGCGTGTAATATGTTTGTATCAGATTACACAGAACATTTGCTTTTCGTGATGCTCTGAGAACATCTGTGCTGCTCCTGCCCAAGCTATATATTGTACTTCTGCAAACAATCGGCCCCCACAAAAGACATGTTCCGCTTCACTGGAAAAACAGCAGGCTACTGCCGGAGGCCCAGGGAGTTTCTCTCCTGTTTTCTGTGGCACATCTTAGGAAGAACAACTTTTTTACAAGTGGCTGTTAGGAGCTGTGAGTTGAGAGTAGGTATGTGTAGGAATTGATATCTTGAAGTTGATTACATGGTATGGAAAGAGTATGTTTTCCAAGAGCTGAGTAATACTGGTGCAAGGAGCACACTTTGTATGAGGACAACTGACATGCAGAGAGTGAACCACATCCTCCTAAGGGTATGTGAAAAGGGACGTGAAGAGGTGCTTATCATCACTTGGCTTCTTTAAGGAAGCTTCCACTCCCCAATGTTTCCAATACTGCATTTTTAAAGCTCTGTTAAGACTTTGTTCTCTGCCTTAGTTTACTTTGCTGTGCATTGCGTCCCTAAAGACATATACTTGAGAGCCCAGTAGATACCTGGTGAAGCTAGAGAAGTGTGGTGTGGTGAAAGGTAGGCTCTGGAAGAAAAAGCCTACAACCTCATTACCACATCTCCAGGTCTGAGCGTGGTCCTGTGATCTACAGGTCCACAGAAGAAACTACCATTGAGGGTTTATTCCGACTTAACTGCCTTGAAAATAGCTGTCACTCAGCTGAATGTCCTTGGAAGAGGTGTGTGGTGACATCAAGGGATACTGACTTAAGTGCAATAGAAATGAAATAAAACTGTTGTCATTTTATAGGGAGGGGATGTATGTAGGACATTTTATTAGGAGAAAAGGGAAAAATCAAATTCTAATTTATATATCCAGGAGTTATTTGAAGCTAAGAATTAGTTGTGCTTTAAGAAGTAGAACTTGCTAACTGGCTCAGCTATCATTTAGGAATCTACAGTGAAATGTCTAATTTATTATACAAATTAGACCACGGCAGAATAAGGCATTCTGTTTAATCATAAAGATTTGGGAGGTGGAAGTCTTGAATTTTTGAGCAAGAGTGAATATTCTATATGGTCAAATCTCACTTAAATGAAGGTATTAAACTAGAGTGAAGAAAGAGGTCACGCTGTTTCGTCAGGATCACTTTCAAGTAGTTAGTCACTAACTCATTGGGGTTTTCATGAGAAAAATGGCTCAAGTTTCTCTTGCAGCTAACTCAGCTGCTATATGGTGCGAGAAGAGGATTGTGAAATGACTTATATAAGCCAAGAAAGGTCAGGATTTCTTGTCAATATTTCTGTCTGGGGGATAAGTATGTTTCTTCTTTCTCTGCTCCCAGAATGTATTATCTATATATGCTCTTAGTGACATTAGCAGTAAGTTGGATAAGTGCTTGAATCGCCAATTGGTTCGCAAGGGGAGATAATTCTTATCTTCACAGGCAGGTAAAGTGTCTGCTTGGAGGAAAAGCCGCAGTTCATTTCAAGTGTTAATCAAAAGAAGCCTGAAGCATGTGCAATACTGTTCCCCTCAAGAAACTTTACGTGTTAATTATGGTCAGCAGCCAAATTTGTGAAGATCATGTTGAAACTGTAGCTGTCCGGTCAGCAAGACGCCATAACATCTCCACATACTACCCCTTTCTTTTACTTAGCCAGTGATTGTTTTCTCAATTCAATTATGCTGTGGGAAGTGTGCAAAGACAATATGATTCCTTGAACTTCTTAGGTCACCCTGACCTCCATTACTTCACTAGAAATAGATGGAGCAAGAGAAATACCAGCCAAGTGAGTCTTTTCTTCCTATTCCAAGCAGTTTGAGAGGAAAAGTTATAGAGCAGATGACAACAGAAAGACAAACGCTGCTTAGCCACTGGTAAGACAGCCAGTAAAGCTGGCTTCAGACTTTTTTTCTTCTTTGCTGGCGAAGTTTGGTGTGTGAAGTACTGTGCAAGACTTGGGCATGCTTTGTTTTTAAAAGACCTCATGCAAACTTCTTTGAGGTCAAGGCAAACAGCCCATTGAATTCATAGGCTTGAGATTAGGTTTTTAAACTTCTGGCTTAAAGCCATTATTTCAAGATCCAGACTCTCATCCAAAAGTTCCTGAATTTTAGAGATGCTTCTTTGAAGAGGTCCTCAGGGAAACGTCATTATTTTAAATCAAATTTTGAGATTCATAAAAATAAGCTGTTGTTGATTACATGATTTATACATGCTCTCCATAGACTTGGAGGGGCTTCATGCATTATTTTACAGTGTTTATTGCTTATTATGGAAAATACATGATAGTAGTAGTTTCAATTACAGGCCTATTAGGCAGGTAATTGACAACACGAGCATACTATAAAGTTGCGCTCTGCTTGCTTCAGTAGACATGCTGTGCCGTGTTTCTAGGCAGGCAACGCTGATAATCAGTGCATAAATGATTGTCTAATTAATTGCTTCTGTCAGAGCCCCAGTTTCACTCAACAAATGAGCTGGCCAGAGTTTCTTCGTCTCTTCCCTTTCCACCTCAGCTGTATTATCTCCCTTGGTAAGAAACTGTCCGTCTCAACGGGAATCTTGCCCACACCATGGCAGCAAATGCATACTGTCGGTGGTACTGTCAGCGATTACTCTTTCAAGTTCATAGTTGCAGAAGATCACTGAAAACAACAGGGTGAGAATACTTGAAAGTGGATTCTGATTCTTAGCCTCGAGAGATGCTTCCCCTGGGAGATAAATACCAACCACCCTTGAGAGATGTCATGGGTGTTTAGTTCAGCCTAATGACTTGGGAGACTTCTTCCAAAAACAAACAAACAATCCCGTGAGGAAAATATCAGGAACATAATCCAGGCATTCTGGATGCTTATTCTTCTCTTTGAAATAAGAAAGGTGATAGTTAATAAAAATATTGATCTGGTTGATTTTGCAGATAATTAGCAAAGGTCAGAGGTATGCCCCAAAAGACAGTGCATTGACCAGTAAGCGGTGACAGATTCCTCTCTTTTGCTCACTGAGGTGCCAAGATATCTGAACGTGGATTCCTCCCTATATCAGTCAGAAGGATGTACAAGTTTTACAATCACTTTCCTTTGTATGAAAGACTGAACACAAAAGAAAAACAAGCAGTGCCCTGTTCGAAAACTTGTAATCAGGCACCTGCCTGGAGCCTACTAATAAACTGCTTTGTTTGTTATCTCTGAAAATTTTATTATACTCAGGCTATGGTGGAGATGATAAATAAGATTCTCATCTTTCTTAATTATTCTTAAACCTTTAGGCTTTCCTAGTCAGCTACATGAGATAGATAGAAGCTGAACTTGTGTTTATCAGAGAAATTCTTACAGGTGCTTTCCATCAAATCTCATCGCAGTTTACTCATGACCAGCTCAGGGTGACCTTACAAGCTCTTGTCTGGAGTTGAATTTCTGTTCTCCCATGGTGAGATAGATAGCTCAAATACATTTTGAATTCGAATGTCTAAACTGCTGTGGAGCTGGGAATACTGTCACACCAGTTCAGAGAATTAGTAAATTATGATTTTTGTCTGGCTGCCACTGATCTTGTTGCTTTCATCATCATAATTACTGCAAATCTCCAACATGTAGCATGTTCTGTGTCATTTCACTTCATGTTACTTATGTAAGTGTGCCCTTCAGCTTTTCTGGAAAAGGGATGTGTGTGAAGAGTCTCCTCTCATGGTAACAATTTGTCTCTAATCTTTGAGTGTAAACCGATTTATAATTAGCAGTTGAATCCATTTCATTCAGAGAGGTTTTAGTAAAACAAACATGGAAATAAAATTTGTTTCATCTTTGCCTTCAAAATGTTGCTTCTTTTAGCAGCTCAAAGGGGGAAGGAAAAGGAAAGAAATATTACTTTGATATTGGCAGGTGCAGAGAGTATGAGAATTAGTGTTTGTTGGATAACAGGCACTAGAAGACAAAAGACCCTGTAGTCCTCGTTCACCTATGAAAAACAAAATGGCATCACTGATGGCAAATATCTTCCTTGACTATAAGCAAGTGAATCGCCTATTTTCCTACCCTCCAACACCACTCCTTTTGGCCTGAAGAATAGAGAGGACCTTCTGACCCAGCATCTGCTCCTCTATAAGGGTGTTGCAGGTGGGAGGGTGAAAGAGAATACGCTAGTTAACTCCTGATTAAGAAATCTGCTTTTAGTGGCCAAGAAAATAGGTCTACCTCACAGGAGGTATTTCTTATGCACAGATGATTTTCTGCATTAGCCGTATTTTAAAGCAGCCTGTTTTCACTACTCAAAGTTTCTAGGTGCAGTCGTTATTACTAATAAAGCAAAATAACGTGACACTATAAAGTGCAAGTTTACCTTCAATCCCAGTTATTGTGCTGATCCTAACCCCTATTATGGCATTTGATTGACAACAAGAAATCAGCTGAATATTAGATTTCCTACAGAACACTAGATTGTCAATAACCTGGTTTCAACTTTTTCATGAAAAAAACCTATACCAGTTATGAAGCCCTCCTGAAGATTTCAGTTTTTCAGGGGGTGAGTATGCAACAGTCTGTAAGCATTTCTAACTGCAAAAGCCCTTGAATGAGGAATTAATTTTCTCAGGTATTTTGAACATCCCCAGGACACTGGAGATCTTTCTGTAAATAATTTTTCTATTTTTTTTTTTTTCTTACTATATGCAGGTGATGGAGTAACAGCATATGCCTGCTTTCCCCGAGTTGTTTATTTAAGCTTAAATTTCAAGCTCCAAGCTTCAGGTTTATAATTCAATTTAATATTTAATTCTTAGATCCTGGAATAATGTTTTTTTTACTCCAGTTCACAAGATTAAGCCCACAGCCCATTTCAGATATTTCTCTCTGGGAGGAAAAAAAAAAAATTGGCACCAGTGAATGAGGGGAGGTGATACTCAGTACTAGACTGATAGCTATATATTGCAAAATAAGAGGTTCAGGCAGAAAAGCTTGGGAAATGAAACCTGGTCATTTCATGCCGTCTTCTTAGAATGGCAATGTTACTGTTTATATGAGAACTGAAATTAAGATTTCAATTGCTTCTAAATTAGGAAGTGCACATACACACGCACATGGACAGAAATTAATACAACCCAGAAATAGAGAGGACAACAACAATGGGATGCAGAGGGGTTTTGATTATTTCAGCATGTGGCCTAAAACGTGGCAGATTCAGCAAGATGCAGATTTGCATAATGTAATGAGACTGGAATCAAAGTATTGGGAAGACAGACTGAGTGCTAATTAACTAGACACTGCAGTGAAAACACCAGGATGGCAGGGCAGTACAATGCAGGAAAACATTCCAGGGACAAATGAATAACAGTGTTAATTGCACTAGGAGAAAAAGAAAACCAAACCCAAAACCCTCTTGGCTAGAAGCCATTGCTGCAAACTTTAAGGGACCGTTCAAAAAAGTTATTGTCAGCTTGAAGTCGTTTGGAGCTGCAGGTTCCCGGTGATTGTTAGACTGGTGAAGAATCTGATCAGTCCTCCTCTGAATGGAGCCAGTCCAAATCTATAGCTACGGCACTTAGACAGACAGCAAGAAGCCCTCCATCACCTCTGGAAGTGTTTGCTGTTTGTAGCTTGCCTTATTTTTAATCTGTGTATGCAGGCCACTGAAGATACTCTGTAGAGGACTCCATTCCTCCTTGTTTGGTGTTCTGTCAGTGTACCATGGCTGGAAAGGAAGAGTTTGGGCCTCTTCCCTTATTTTGAAGACTCAGATTTGAGACTGGGATTACTGTCTCCTGTGTACAGCATCACTGATCATCTGGAAAATCCTAACAATTTCATACTCCTTTCTCCTGCTTTCAAGAATCTATAACAAGAGCTGACTTGATAAAAAGCTTTTTAAATTAAAAAAACATTAATATTTAATAGCTGGAATAAAACTTAAAAATGTATGTGTGTCTATTTTACATAAAGGTCTGCAATCCCCTGTCAATACTTTAGGCACACGCGTTTAGACACATCCAGCAGTTATATTAAGCTGGTCCTTTTTTGTTCTTTATAAGGTTTGAGTGGGTAGTTGTGAGTGTATGAATAACTCTACAAGGGGACTGTAAATTCTGGAGGACCGCTGCGCCTCCCATGTACCATGCACATGGAAAGGAAGAGAAACAGAAGAGCATGCTTCCCAAGTCTGAGGCTGGCTGAGAAGCTTCTCTTGAACTTATGCAACAGCAGTTTATGCTTTTACCTCTGACACACTCCTCTACAGCCTGCCAGCTAAAGCATAACCAGCACAGTGGTGTCATCTTTTTTTCTCAAAGGGGAAACCTCCCCTCAACAGCCTGTTCAGAGGGAATGAAGATCACTTAGAAATCTCAAGATGGGGCCATTTTCTGGGAGAAGCTCCAGGAAAACTTTAAGACACTTACTTTTTGATTTCTTTGGATAAGTCGTTCTTCAGTGAGTGTATTAGGTGAGCAGGAGAGGCTTCTGAATCCTGCTTAGCAGCTAGAAATAGTGGTGAGTTGATTAGATGTGTTATACTGTTGTTCCAGCTACTGCCACCTGACTGCAGAACTGTTCAAGCACTGAAAAAATATTATTTATAAATGAAATACTGAAATTTGAAAATGGAAAGTCATAGGTAATAGATGTGATGAAACTATTTTGCCGTCTTTGGATAAAGGGCAAAAATTAGTCCCAAATACTTTATGCAGTAGATGATAAGCATATTAGTTGTGCAAGCTAGCCAGAATCTTTTGCTATCTGTCGTGAATGACCACACTCCACATACTTAACTCCCTGTGAAGATATTCTTTTTTCATATTTTTCTGTGAAATACCTTGTGTTATTGTAACTGGCTCCTCTGTTTGGAGTTTACACACCCTTTGAAGAGGAGAACTAGAACAGATGTTCCTCAATTGGATAAGAGCAGAAATTAATCCCAGTATGAAAGTCTTAACTAAGTCAAAAGGGAAAGTGAAAAGGATTGTTCTGTTTGATTATCAAAGACCCCCAAAACTCAATAATGAAAATACCCAGATGCTTACATTTCAGAAGTTTCTGAGATGTAAAAAACTGAAGTAGTCTTTTCTGTCTATTAATTGTGGACTGTTGAGGTAACCAGGACCATGGGAAATAAAAAAAAAAATATTAAGCCATTGACTTCCTCCTGAAATACTGTTTGTTAAGAGACCCAGGTTCATCTGTAGGTGAACAAATAGAGACACTGAGAGGAAAAAGCCATAAAATGAAAACATGTTGAGATGCGAAGAAGTAGGATAAGGGGTCCTCTATTTCTCTCTTTTCTCTCCCTTCCTGAAGCTCATTAATATTAATATATCTTGATACATTGAGCCCTCCCACCAAAATTAAAGCTGCTTGCTTTGTGTAATGGGATCCACTGCATCCCTAGTTACTGCCCCCAGGGAAACTGGGAAGGTCAGAGGTTCTGTATACCCATTAAAAATCAAAGCTGAGAAACCTGTCAGCTCCATTTGCATTTGATAGAAGTGATGGGCTGGATCTGGCATTTATTCTTCCTCTTCTGATTTCTCACCATATTTGCTAACGGAAGATACATAACCTTCCCTGTTCCTATTCCTCCTTAGTACTGCCACATTACAGGTCCTTCTTCCTTCTGGAAGCTCCCAATGGTTTTTTCAGAGGTGAAAGCCGGTGCGTGGAGAGCTTCTACTCATAAACAGTATCCATCTCCTTTGAGATGAGTTCACCTAGTTAGCCAGCATGAACTGTGTCCCTGAACTGTACCAGCAGGCATGAGGGAAAAATAAATGTCTTCTGAGTACATGGATGAATGCATATAATGCTCTAAATAATTTTGAAAGTTTCCTCTGGGTTTGGCTCTCTACTTCCACTTAGCAGGCCTTTCACTAGCTGGTGGGTAACCTTCAGGTAGTAAAGTACTGCTCATGGCCATACATTATCTGTGGTATTTGTCATATATACTTGAATTCATCTCTTCAAATCTCAGGACTAATGCAATACTCAATCGTGCAGGCAACACATACAGAAAATAGGAAACAGCATGTGGCTGCCTCCTTAGGAAAAATCTCTATATGTCAGGGCATAGTTATTAACTTCTTTTGTTAAGGAATATGTCATGATCACAACCATACTGTAGTGCTTGCAGCGTCCATTGATCTCCCAAGGAAACTCAGCAAATAATTGATTTTAACTATCAGGTGACAAAAAAACCCCCAACTCTATATTTGGATTTGATCTCCAATTATTACTATTTTAATGTTATGCAGTGAGAGAAAAAGAACATTAAAAATGTCAGTCAAGTGACAGCTATAATCACCTGTAAAGAAATATTTTTTTGTCCTTTCTTTTGTGGGGTGTATGTTTTTAACCCATTTCTCACCCCTCCTTTCAAAAATGTTTCTGGCAATTTTCAACACAGGATATCACCTAAAAATTTTTTAAAATATATTTATTTGTTTGAAAATGTCTGCCTAAATTGTTCTGATATTTCAGGTTTTACGATTATTTTCTTTACTTTTATTATCTGAAAGATTTTGCTCATTATCACTCAGTGTCACCGATACAAACAGCCTAAACCTGCAATTTAAAAAGAACTTTTTTCTGGAAAAACAATAACAAAAATTTCCTCCTCAATGCAACACAGTACCCCTCAGTCAAGGAAATTACACAGTGTCAGTTAGTTTGATTTTGTATTTGTACAAAACATATTAGTAATCTTCCTCTCTCTTGTCCAAGTAAATTCTACATTCATATGGAAACAAATTGTCAGATTATACAGTGTATTAGATTAACACACTAAAAAAGGACAAATCCCAGCAAGGAACAAGCCCTTTTTGCTAGAAGATCATTCCAGTTTGCTCCCAGGCATTTCTCACCCAGCAAGAAATTGAAGCAAAATATTAGTAAAGTTTGGTGTTTTGAAATGTAGCTGACAGGACAACCGTAGCCTGTTTTGTTGTGCTGGTTTTTAAGATACTTTCTGTATTGCAATTTACTGTTTAATTTTACTGTTTAAAAAAAGTAAAAAATAAAAATGGCTAAGTGCCGTCAGTCAAAGTTTTAATATGATAAGAATAATTATGTTCCCGATCCATTAAACTTGTGAGGCATACTCTATAAATGCTTCAGGGAATAAGATGCAATATTGGGATGGTAAACTGTGTATCTGCTGAAGGGGGGAGTGACACTGAAATAAAGAGAAGCATTGTAAAGAAATGGAATTATTCTGAGGTAAGGTATGGCAGGTAAGCATGATGAAATGCTGATTTATATCCTTCACAGTACAGTCCTTACTGCTACAGGAGGAACTAATCTTCTTCTGTCATTGGAGAAGAACAAATGTTGGCATGGGGTACCACATCAGTGATGATCTTACCTGTTTGGAAGTGACCTGATCACTGCATCGGAAGGGTGGGCTCTGCATCAGGAAGTCCTTAGCCTCTCTCTCCGAAAGGATTTATCCTGACATGGCGTACAGTTTCCACAGAGATGAAATTTCTTTGTAGTACCCTCTAAGATCAGTCCTGCAGTGAGAGAGAAAAAGTGGGGAAAGCATCAGATTCGTGCTTTGGAGATGTGGGGAAATGGACACAAGAAGCTTTGGGAACTCTTAGGACACCCTGAGGCAGGCCGAGCAAGGGACAGGGACAGATTTCCTTCAAGGTGAAGGGAAATGCGAAGTCCCTTCCCCCTGCTCTCTTCTTCATCATCATTGTGGTTCCATCCACCCCTGTTGGATTTGGGTTGATGGCTTTATTTTTTAGTTTTAGTCACATTTACTAGCCTTTTAGGTCTATTCATTAACCCTCCCATGATTTTGTGTTGAGGACCAGCCCATATACTTCGTGCATTTTCACACCCAGGTATTTGGATCTGGTAAAGCTAGACCACCTTGGACCACTGCTTTCTAAATGAAGCATTCAGACTCTTTCTTTTAAAATGGGATGTTTAATTTCAGAAAAATTTCTCCTTTCGAGAAAGGAGACTTCTCCTTCATAGCAGTAGTTTTTCATTTTGGCAATGAACCAGCTCCCTCATTATTCACCCAAATCCAGCCTTTTGCAAACATGCTGGAATCACACAGAATAGGATATAGGACATCTTTTCTTTCTACCCCCACATATGCGGTTTTTGGACATATTCAATCTCTTTGTTTGCATCTTTGGTCTAGTTAGAGCTTTTCTACTTTTATACCCTTCACACTTGAGCAAAGTGAGGGGGTAGTTGCTTCTAGTGTGTGATTAACAAGAGGAAAATAATGGGAGCTTGGCTGCATTATGGAACCACAGGATTCTGTCTTTTCTCAGTTTCTTCTTTTTATTAATTCTGTCGGGGACTTAAAATCCATGAGGTACAAAACTTGGGCAGTTTGGAACAAGATAAAAAAGTGAAGATTAAAAATAGAGCCTTAAATGCTGTTCAGTAGTTTGGGAGCATGCTTCATTATAACCTGCAGAGGAATTCCAACAGAAAAGAACAGCTGCTTGGGATTCCTGTCCAGAGAAACAACACAAGCACAGCTTGCATAAAAATAAATGCTTTGCATATTAAGAAAATGGCCTGTTATTTGCCATAGAAACATTCTAATCTTATTCTTCCTCTTTTAAAATAATCTATTAAAAATCCTCAGAGAGGTTCATTCACATTCTTGTTGGAATAATTTTCATGTCTTTGACAAACGAATGACTGTAATTACTAGCCAGGAGACAGATATGAGAACATCAGACACACTGGTTATTGCTTCTGGTCATCTAGTAACTAAACCCAGAGGGCCAACAACACATCCATTTCTCCTCCCATAAGCTCAGAGCAAACCATGGCTTATCCTTTCTCAAATACTATAAAATTAGATATTGCTAATATAAAAAATATATATATATAAGGAAATACCTCTGCCAGTATTGTGCATCACAGGAGATCTCAAAGGCACAACAAATGCTTTAGGCCTGCAGGCGTTTGTTAAGAGGAAATATCCAGGTGTTGATGCAAAATGTAGTATTTTCCACATTAAAGTACGAGGTAAAACTTCCAATGGACTCTGCTAATCACTCTGAGGAATTTATTTCTTCCTGACTTTAGCTCTGGAGCTTGTTTTCATCATGCCACTGTGAACAAGTCACATCAGTATGGCTAGCAAAAAGCTTCTTTCCATAAGTGGTTGTAAGAGCATCTTTGTGCTGCATTTGAGCCAGAGAAAGGACAGTCCATCCAAAGCAGAAATGGAACACTGAGCAAGCTCTCTGGCATGAGCAAGTGCCCAGTCCTGTATTATCTGTAAACTTCCATAGGAGGTGTAAAAAGTGTGTTAGAGAACATATAAATGACCCCAAGTGGATCTGAGACTGAGGAAAGGGAACCTATCAACACAAACAACATTTTCCACACTGCAAAGGTCTTCAGATGCTAAGGAGTCTCCACAACATCCCTCCAGCACCAAAGCCAGAATGAAAACACTCATCTCAGTACCCTCGGGACCAGGGGAAGGGGAAGTATTGCACCAGGAAATGGGTAGAAACCAGGAAGTGTGTGTTTAACAATTCTAACTACATTATTATTCTTTTGTCTTTGGTAATAGATCTGGACTAGTAGTGATAACGCTATTAAGATTCTGTTACACTAAAAATTATCTCTTGGCTTTTTTTATATATATATATACACAAGGTGTGCTTTCTCTTTGCCTCAAAGATTATTGAGTATAACTCTTCTTTTAATGCATATCCTTTATACATTGAAGTCCTCTTTAGAAGTAGAGGAAAAGGTTTTGAAATTCCCAAGCCTGGATGTTCTTATGGTATTTTCAGCCCAAGTACAGTAAGTGTTTAAAAATCTCTTGGAAAAGTCTATTCCCTTAGTAAAAATGAATCTAAGTGTTCCTCTACCAATTTGACTATCTCCTATAAAATTCTACTGAGTGTCAATCTGGTATTAAAAATTCATCATACTACACAATGTTTAACAGTACATGTTGTATTTTTTAAGGAGATTGTAGGAAGAATAATATTTTCAAAGTGAAATGAGGCATTTAATAAGTTGTTGTTCAGTATTACCACTTCTGGTCCAAAACTAAATATTGGGGAAAATATTATGATTCTTCAGCAATTCAGATCTTACATCACAATGACACATTCTTGACTGGTATTGTTCTAGGCCAAGTTTAAAATTTGATGCAAGAACTATAGGGTGACCTTCTTTGGGTTGTGCAACTTAGGAGATCAACAAGAACAGCCGTAAGATCTGTACTTTTACAGATCACAACTAGCAGCATTTACAGCAGATGAACAATTCTTACATTTTGATGAAAGGAAATTCCTTGGAACTTGAGAAACACTTGACAAGGCTAAAAAACTGGTTGGTTTAATGTCAGTGCAAACAAACGCTAATGAATATGAAATTCAGTAGTGACATATTACAAATTCTGCCTCCACAACACTGAACCTCAGAGGACCTTAGCTGTTCCTCACTATGAATGCCACGTTCCTCAGCACAAATCTTAGCATCTCTATTTCAATCTCCTATCTCAGACGAAGGCAAATGTCACAATTGCAGAGTGCAAGGAGTTACTTCTACGCATTGCTGAGTTTTAATTTCACTGCAAAGAAAAGCAAGACAAAATATTGATTTGGCACCACATAGACACGGAATACTAGATGTGTTCCTAAAATTCTGGGATCCAGATATATGCCAGATTAATATATGTAGATGAAAGCATGAAAATGAGCATGGTGCCCCTGTAGACTGGGGACATGGCAGAAGTTCTCTTCATAAAAACTCCCCGAGATTTTATTCTCTGTGTCTTTTTCCTCCATCCCAGGTATATTTTACGTGTGCTACATTTATTCCCCACATCTCTCACTTAGAAAAGTGTTGTTGGAGTCTTTTAGGAGTGGAGAACATGGATGAAGCTGGGAAGAGGTGACCAGCATGGGATGGCATCACAGACTGGAAGCAAAGCTAAACTGTATTTATAAGGCTGCTCTATGCTCAGACCAATGACTTGCAGCCACTGTGTGACATGCCTTGCCTCCACACTTAGTGGCTCTCAAGCCAGTACTATTGGACATGATATGTTCTCCAGTGGAATACCTACTTCTGATATTTCCATTTTGGTGCTGATGGAGCCAAAAGGACAAAGCAGAGAACTAGCGAGGCACTTGAAGAACACTTTTTCTTGGGGAGCCAGAATAGACAACTCCTTTCTGACAGAAAATCTTGTCATATCCCCTTCTTTGCCAGAAGTGGAGAGTTAAAGAGTGTCAGCAGAAAGAAGTTAGACAGTACCTTGAATCTAAATTGATTGTTCTCCAGACATAAATTAACTGTAAACTTACCCAGGCAGAGAAATTTGTTGAGGGAACTGTCAGCATTTCCAGACTGGAAAAGAAAACTGACATCCCCTTGCATGCATGCCATGTTTCAGTCAAGTAGCTCACTCTTCATAGTCAAAGCTGTGAGGAAGTAGATACCCAGCTTGCCATTAAAAATGGCAAATGTGTTTAGCTTCACACTGGGTTGTCATATCAGCTGGGGTTTGCATTCAAAATTTCAAATACTATTTCCATCCTCACTAAATCTCTGAGCCACCAGAAATACATATTTCTTCAGCTGCATATGTAAAACCTAAGCAGCGGTACAGTGAAAGGGAAACCCTGAAGCACTGCATACCAGTGGCCTATTGATGATTCCTTGAGCTCTTTCCTCTCAGAAACCTGCCTCAGGGACAAATACATCATCTGCTTGGACAGCAATCGTCCTTTGTGAGAAGGAAGAAATCTTCAGAGGTTTTCAGACTTTGTCCTTGTCTTGGTCACAGTTATAGACTCTCCTGGATTTAAAGTACTGTTGAAGAAACAGGTACATCTCCTATATATGTTGATAGGTTGTATTTTATCTACAGAAAACTTTGGTTTACAGGCTGAGAAATTTTTCTTACGCAAATCCCAGGAGTTTTCAAGTGCTAGAGCATCCCATTCTGACACTAACAATTCGCAAATTTCCAAACAAACCCAGGTCCCCAAAGAGGGGGAGGGACAGGGACTGCAGATATAAGACACCTTGAACAAAACTGCAAATGATCAATAACTTCAAAATAGGGGAAATAAGATTATATTTTAAAACTTCCTGAGCAGAAGACATAATTCAGAGGAAGATACAATTCCAAGATCATTTATAATCAGTTCCTTCCACAAACTGATCATACCCACACATACAAACATGAAACCATTCACGAATACGTTCTCCTTCATTCAAGGGAGCAGGAACACTGCTCAACAGGAATACTTTGAGCAGTTTTCAGCAATGAATGAAAAAATATTTATCATCCCATGAAAATCCATATGAAATCATAGAATCATAGAATAGTTTGAGTTGGAAGGGACCTTCAACGGCTACCTAGTCCAACTTCCCCTGCAGTGAGCAGAGACATCTTCAACTAGAGCAGGTTGCCCAGAGCCCCACCCAACCTGACCTGGAACATTTCCAGGTATGGGGCAGCTAACACCTCTCTGGGCAACCTGTGCCAGTGTTTCACCACCCTCACTGTAAAAAAATTTTCCTTTATCTAGTCTAAATCTCTCCTATTTTAGTTTAAAAGCATTACCTCTTGCCCTGTCGCAACAGGCCTTGCTGAAAAGACTGTCCCCATCTTTCTTATAAGCCCCTTTAAGTACTGGTAGGGTGCAATAAAGTCTCCCCAGAGCCTTCTCTTCTCCAGGCTGAACAGCCCCAACTCTCTCAGCCTTTCTGCACAGGAGAAATGGCCCATCCCTCTGGTAATTTTTGTGGCCCTTCTCTGGACCTGCTCCAACAAGTTCATGTCCTTCAGAGATGGACCCAGTACTCCAGGTGATGTCTCACCAGAGCGGAGTAGAGCATCAGGATCACCTCCCTTGACCCGCTGGCCACGTTTCCTTTGATGCAGCCCAGGATATGGTTGGCTGCAAGTACATATTGACAGCTCATGTCCAGCCTTTCATTCACCAGTACCCCAAGTCCTTCTTCACAGGGCTGCTCTCAATCACATTGTTCTCCAGCCTGAATTGGTTCAGGAGGTTGATCCGACACAGGTGCAGGACCTTGCGCTTAGAAGTGGGCACAAGCTTCCTTCTCCAGCTTGTCTAGGTCCCTCTGGATGGATCCCATCCCTCAGGCATGTCAATTGCACTACTCAGCTTGATGTCATCTGCAAACTTGCTGAAGGTGCATTTGATCCCGCTGTCTATGTCATTGACAAAGATATTGAAGGTCACTGGTCCCAGTACAGACCCCTGAGTGACACCACTTGATGCTGATCTCCATCTAGACATCAAGTCATTGAACACTACCCTCTGGATGCAATTATCCAACTATATGATTTGATGAAATAAAATGTATTTGAGGGAATTGAACATTTCAGTTTGGCTTATGCCTGACCAGTAGTGGATATAAGATGAACGAAAGGCTGATCTTGTGATGAAGGAAAGAGAGAGGTGTTTAATTCTTAGCTTCCTGCAAAAATATCTATTCACCTTTCAAATCTGGATAATCTAGGCAGACACAAGACGTGTGATACAATGCTCTGTAACAGGTAAATGGCAGAGGAACTCTGAAACATTTATTTCTAAGTCATGCACTCAGCTCTTCCATAAAGAACAGACTGTTTGCAAATCAATCTTTAAGTAGTCATGAATGTGTGCAACACTTTCTTACTTTCACAACACTGCAACTCAGAGTAGCTTGACAGAAGCCATCAATATTTTTCTCTGTATCTACCTTCTTTACAAGATCTCTTAGTATTGCACATCTCTCTGTCACACTGAGTGTAGTACTGATGCCTCTAAAAAGGGACATCTCTAGCAATAGGGCACAACAGAACATGACTGGTATAGGTGGGCGGAAACTGCTGCAAGGGAGGTTTTAGCTTTGGGCAGCACAGGGAAACTGAACCTCCCCTGTGTGCCCAGTACCCTTTCTTATCTCTCTGTTTAAATGGTAATGTTAACTGAGACAATAAAAACTTAATTATGACTATTTACCTAAAAGAACTTTTGCCATTTCCTAATGTCTCCCAAACAATCACATTTCAGAAACATAACCTAGCACAGTATTTTCTGTACTTTGTTGGCCTTGCTCCAGAGAGTTAAACAGATCATTATGGCAGCAGGAGCCTCTGAGGACCCTGTGGACATATACAATGGTATGTGATGTGCAAATGCTAGAGCTAGAAACAACTCTTACTGTACAACTGCCTAACATCACTCAGAGATACAGACTTTGTCCCAAAGTAGTACAGGGGCACTTGCCTGGTGCTGTCTCTGAAATACGCTGTTGTGTTCCTGCGGAAGGCTCATTTATCCCGCTTTTCTGACGGTATGATCTTCTGTGCTACTGTTACCCCTATATCACCTCTCGTTGCCTGGAGCATACACGGACTAAATCAGGTAAGATAATGCTATCTCAAAGGACAAAGGGCTAATACAAAATCTTTTAATGTCTGTTCGTTTCAATGAACCTTCTGTAATAATAACAGAAAACCAGCTGAGGGGAGATATGAAGAAGAAATGGAGTCATTCAAACAGAAAAGGATGCACTTTTTAAAAGAGTCGTTTGGAATATGTATATGAATCTTGCTCTATGCTTTTAGGAGAAAGATTTGAGAAATGTATGTGAGAGCAGAATATCTGTGAAAATATCTCCAGGAGATTGGCAGGGGTGGACGGGACAGGGGGGGTCATGTTGGTGGTGAGGGGGGGTGGTTCATTTGTAGGAAAACAATTAAAAACCTGAAAACAGTTCAACAGCAAGTCTGGTGGCATAGCTGTAACTTCTTGCTACTCAGCCATAAGCTGGACATGGAACATCTTAATTTACTTTTCAAAATAGGAATTAATTCTACATAATTTGTGGCAGGAAGATTGAACAATGTGACAGACACTTATCGTTGTGCAAGTATGACAATGCGGCCTTGACTCAGCTTAAGTGCAGTCTTTATGAGCTTTTTAAGAAACCTTAGCATTTTAAAATGTACTCTATCCACCCAGTAAAGTGTGTGAAAAATCCATAGTTGTTCATTTAAACACTTCTGTATTATTAAAGCCTGTGAAATACCATAACCACCCTGCACTGCAGACAAAGTCTGAGGGAAGACATTGATCACGAGTGTTAAAAATATGTTGATGCCTGTAGTTACCAATTTATCATATCTACCCCCCTGCTCTTTTTTGTAGTAAATGAATGATGAACCTATTCCAAATCATCAATTCCTATAAAATGGATGCCTCCAAGCAGGAACATGCCAAAGGATTTATAAAGAGCACAGCGGGCATGGATACATTGTCTTGTTTGACATTGCTTATACAAGAAACCTTAAATACACAAATTGATTGATTTGTATATTTCATCAAAGCTTGATTTAATTTATCAAGGGGAGAACGCCAATTTGCATTCATCAACAGATAAAGTCAGGTTAGAGTCGAGCTGCTGGCTCAAACTCTGTTTTTGTATTGCCTTTATCGAACTCGCTCTTCTCTTCGGTTAGTTTTAAAGGCATGGGTGTGAGACCCTTCTCTTCCTCTTTAAATGCTTTCTGAAATGTTAGGTGAACAAAATAGTAACGCCACTTACTCTGTGTCTGTGCAGGACTTTCACAATTGATGAAGCTTAGTTTGGTAGTTTTTCGACCTCGCTGCTGTAGTAGTGAATTTTTCACAGCCTGAAAGAAATCTACCTAACCTCTCTGCAAGCTGAATTAGGTGGAATTTTAGGATTTTTACAGCATATGTGAGACCTAATGCCTGTGCCATCTCCTGGTCATGCACATAGCCTGACATATGGCATGATGCAAATAGGACTTGTGCATCTAAATTCTATAGTAAGCTTTAAAAATTTGTGTCATTTTTATTCCTGTTCCTTCTTTCGGCTGGTATTTTGTTCCTTCATTTGATGTCCAAATCCCTCTGTTCTTTAGAGCAGTAACTTTTTCTACCAGCAGCCATGAAATCCTTCCTAGTTCTGCCCATACTCTCCTGAATTGAGCCCGAGCCTTTGTCACCTTGGGATCAGCTCAGTAAACCCTTGCTAGAAGGGATCCAGTCCTTACTCATTTCCCTGGCTAGCAGACATGGGTGACATTTCTACAGATGTCTCTCAGATGAAAGCCTCATGCAGCTCATGAGGCTTTTTCTCTGATCTGGCTTCTATGCACTATACAGAGACAGGTCAGCAGGCATCTTACTTGTTCGCCTGCAAAATAAGATGTCTAGACTCAAATACATGTCTCCAAGTCAGCCTAGTTTCCAGCGCCTGTGTTTTCCACTGATCTTAATGAAATTTTAGAAGACCTATGTGCTTATGAATTTCATACCATTTTCCATGAAGTGTTTCCCTAAGTGAGAAGCTGCATAATTCCGAGCCTAATTTCAGACTGATTTAAAAATGCAGTTTTGCACTTCCTGCAGCTTTATTGGCAAAATACATTTCTGAGCTGTGTTTTCTTGCTTTTTCATATATAATTAATTATAAGGGAAGCTTGTTATTTAGAGGGTAAGATACTCTAATGTAAAGATGTCACATCTGTTAGATAAGGGGACAGTGAAATCCAAAGCATTACCTGTAAGTGAGCTGAATGGCAATATCCAGTGGCTCTGATTTAATTAAACAGTACATTGCTCAATCTAGTCAGGAACAGAGAACTAGAGCAACACTATTTAGAAGAGGCTAGATTGTTACTATAGAGCATGATTCAGCAAAAAACTTAATCACGTGCTTCAGATTAACCACATATTCAGTTCTTCCTTCTACTGCAAAACATGTTAAAGTGAAGGTGAGCATACTTGCTTTGCAGAATATGTCAGTTATATAGAGAAGAAATAGGCCCACTTCACTGAGACCATCTCCTAATCTTTACTGTATCTATCTTCACAATTTTTCTGTGACAGAAAAACCTGCTATTATCTTCATTTTTTAAAATCCAAACAGGGAGTTGAGGAACAGGAGAAAAAGCTCCTGAAATTGTTTGGCCCTTCAATACCCAACTGATTTTGATAATGAGAAGGCACCTAATACATTTGAATAATTTTGTTAGCCTCATTAGGAGCAAAATACACTGAATTATTTTAGCAAATATGGGCCACAAGTCCTGAAAGGTGCTTTGTAATGTATTGGGATCCCAGTGATCCCAACAGAAGATGCATGGTAAAGCAGCTGAACTTCCCTCCTCAAACAAATCTGAAGAGAAACTTTTAATTCGTATTTCCTGATGCAGAGCAGGATACCTTAATCATGCATTTAATGCATCTATGTTTACCAAGGCTATGGTAAACTCTCTTAACAGCCAATCTTTCAGTTTTGAATATCACCAAGGTGTCCTTCACAGACTGTCAGGTGCTTAGATGTCAGTCTGAACTTGGTCCAGAAAAATACACCAGCTAAAATTATACACAGTTTAAGTCATCACATTGCCAAAGTATTTCAAGCTCCACTTAAACTCGTATCATAAGATACAGTTGGCTTATTTCAATTAAAAGAGGTTAAAAAAATCTAGAAGTTTTTGAGAGACAAATGTGTAACATTTGTTTAAAAATGCAGTATTACAAGTGATGATCCAACATTTTTTCTCTAGAGCTAAAGAAATTTAACAAGATAAAAATAAGTCAGGATGCATTTCAGAAGTGCTCTGATACCACATTGGAAATGGATAGGAAAAAGAAATAGGGGGGAAATATGGAGTTGATTAATACGATAAACTCCCGTATTTGATGAGTTCTGTCAATGAATTAATTCCAAAATTCCACTTGCCTAAGTCTTAATGAAAATCCCTTATATGAATCACTCTTTCACAGTAGTTGAAATAAATCAAAGTTTCAGAGATGAGAGTACAGTCCTTTGGCTGAAAATTCTTAGGAATTTACTTTAAATGTCCAGCACCACAACACAGTGCACTTTTCAATTTTGTTCTTGGTTCCAAGAAACCTGCCAGAGGCAGGAAAATGCAGCTGACTTCCATTAGCCTTTTCAGTAGGACTGTCATAAATTTCTTCCCTATCCTCAGGATACATCAACACGAAGGCAGACCGTTGTGTGCACGAAGTAAAACTAATCTGTTACACAGAAGAAAGGTAATTTTGTTCCAGTTCATTTGTCTGTGTGCATAAGTTATTATATTACAGACCAATGAGTTTGGCACAGAAGAAAAAAGATTTGCCTAAAAATAATATAAATCGTGTTCTAAAAGCAGCTAAAAGTTTTAATTTCCTAATGAGGTCATTTAATCCAGGTAGATGGCTGTGCTCTTTGATAGGCCAGTTGAAAAATAAATTGTATTTGCAAAAGCCTTCTTGCACAAATCCGCATAGAAGAGGATTATATTCCAAATACATGAAGCATATTGGAATAAGAACTGTGATGACAAGAATACAACAAAGCAAGATAATACTGGGAGCAAATACAAAAAAGCTTTGTGATGAAATAGATTTTAGAGCCCTGAAGAATGAGATGAATGGCTATCTCCAGAGTTACTGTTTCATCCCATGAAGTTTATTTTGGGGGTAGGAAATATTTAGTTGCAGATGTTTCCTTCTACTGCTGTTAAGAATTGAGACAGCAGCAAAAGGATTAAAACAGGTACCAAAAATTTTTGGCTAAACAAGCAGAGACACTTGATGCGGTCCTACTAGCTACAACTATTATTACAACAATGCTTATAGATGCTGTCATTCTGAATGTTGTGATTAGATTGGTTCTGCTCAAGAAAAACAGATGAAATAAAGTAGGAATTGAAAAATGTAGGTTTGTAGGAATAGAATTTCTATCTGCACAGAAATACCCCATGCCCTGTCTGGCTGATATTTCACTAGGGAAGAGGGTCTGGGGAAGTTTTGGTAATATGTAATGGAAATGTGTAGCAAAGCTGCTTTGATTTTTCATTTCAAACTGAATTCTCGGCATATATTCAGTAGATTTTAAATGTAACATTGAATGCTGAAGCAGCTTGTGGTTTTCTTTGCATTTTTAAATCTGTTCAAGCACAAAATAATTTCCCCAATTTCTCCCCAGAGTTATCTGGTTTTCAGTCTTGATCAGAAGAAAAGTAAACATCATTACCTCAAAATCCTTCCTCCTGACACATGAGGAAGGTTAGGAAGATTAGACAGAGAAAGGATGTGGGTGAGGCTGGGATACACATACACAATGTGTGTCAATGGCAGAAACAGGACTAGAACTCCATAACCTGATTCCAGGACCAGTGTTAAAATACTGCACTAGAGCTGACGTGAACAGGGAAACAGCTTACTCTCATCAGGGGATAGCTGAAAGATTTAAACTTCTTGTCATACCTGGGAACAGTGCTACTGGGATACTTCGTGCCTAAGATCCACACTTTTCTGCCACTCCCTCTCCTGTGGTTCAACTGCAACCTGTTCGGAAGAGAGACACCCTCTTTCAAACCTTCTCTTGGAGCAGTTCTCACACTGAGCTCCATCAAAAGTTTCCAAGTAAGTCAGCTGTACCGAGTGCAGACTCATTTTGTTTTCAAACACACAGGGACACACTCTTAATCTAAATAGATGGTGAAAACAATGCCTTACACTGCATCTAAACCAAAGAAAGCATCTATCTTTTACAGAAATATATTGGTATACATGACACAAAGTAGAGCAATATCTATTTTTTAATGTCAGCCCAAATGTCAGTCTTGGCTACTTAAAGCACTGAATCCCCTGTAAAAAATATTACGTGTTTTCCTAGTGTAAATATATGAAAATATCATAAAAATATTCAGTATTCAACAGCAGCTTCGCATTACTTACTGCAGTTGCTTAATGGTATTCTGCTAAAAAACCAAAACAAAACAAAAAACCAAACAAAGCAACAAGAACAACAAACCTCTCCTCAAACTAAAAATAACCCCAAATTTATTAGAATAGCTCAAAAAAAGTAAATTCTTGCCAGCTACGAGCTGGCCAGCGGGGTGGAAAAGAACATGATTTCAAGCATAGGCTCTTAATCCATTTCTTAACTTATCAAAATTGCTGCCAGTTCTCCTGTACACCTTTGCCCCAAGAAACTCTGGTATGACTACGCTTCTATCAGAATCCATGCCAAAATGACAATCGGCATCAGCAAGACAGAACGCAGCTGAGAACTGGTAACAGAGTGAAAGGCCCACAGACATAAGCTCTCCCTGTGTGCACTCTGACCTTGGATGCTGAATAGCTGTTGAATGCTCAAGCTAATAATTAGACTTCCTGAAAGACAGGGTTTCTTACCTCAGGCTCATCTGTGCGCCACTTCCCTCAAGCTGGTTTGTTCTGCTTTTTCAGGTGTTTAGAGCATAGACAAAGAACCTAGCACCTGACTGAAAAAAAAAAAACCCAACCGGTAAAGGATCCTAAAAAGCAACCATAAGCTCAGTCACTTGAGTGGAATGGCCAAAAAAACCCCTGTCCTCGTGCTGTTCCATGGATCAATAAAGGACAAGGGTTTTGCATTTACTACAGTTTAAACAAAGAAAGGATCTCACTGGAAATTAAATCAGAGTCAGCCTAAAACTTAACTGATATCAGCAGGGGAAGCTAAACAAAGGCAAGGCAAGAGTTCTGTTTGTTTAAAGGTTGTAGGGATGCAAAAGGAAATCCATTTGTCCCAAGGCAGGTCAAGAACTTTCAAAAATTATTTGCACTTTTCCTTTGTGTGTAGGTTTTTTCATGAGTTTGTGTAATTACTGCAGCATGTAGAAGAAAGAAACTTTCAAAGAACTCTTTGACTCCAACCTTTTTGAACTGGTTCAAAGCCCTAAGCTGATATTTATTATACAGATACACATTAGCTACATTTCCCAAAGCTTGGTGCTTTCTGTTTCTGTGCCTAGCTTGGACAGTAATGATAGTTTTGTGGTGCAGAGCTATCCAGCCTTATGCTGGGGCTGCAAGTTCCACATGCAACACAGCAACTTGGCTGTCATACTGTAGATCTCAGGGTGAGGTAGGAGGCCCAGCTTCTCGGGTATGTTGGGACCTGCACCTTTTTCCCTTCATGGAAAAGAAAAGGTGGAGTGGGACTTAGTACAAGAGAGTTTTGGAAGAAGGCTGTATCTTGGGAAGCGCCGTTACAAATGAAGCATTAACAACGAGACTGAAATATCTGTTAAATCTTCAGTGACTGCAAACATATGCTCTCAGC
>NW_010417043.1:50596-70875 GCF_000710305.1 Buceros rhinoceros silvestris | reverse complement strand
CAGCAGGAAGGTGATCACATCCATGGCCAGATGGAGCATCAATTGCCATCTAAATTGTAATATTAATTGTCTCCCTCAAACCACATGTATGCAACTTAACGCAGAGCTGATTGCTGCCTTCTGTTTCAGACTTGACTTTCTTTCCCAAGGTTTCCCAATACCGCTGGCAGTCCTTGCAAACTGTGAGGTGCCAAAGGACATGCTTCTACAAAGGGCACCATGACAGAGGATTGGTGTCTCACTGATTTCCCCGTGGGTGCTTTCTGCAGCCAGCCAGCAGCAGGGTGTGAGGCTCCTCTCCCCATTGCTGCCCAAGGTAAGGATTAGATGTGGGGAGGTCAGAGGCAGAGCACAAGTATTTGCTAGTTGTGGCTATGCCTGCTAGCAACTGGAATTACTCTCCTGCTGATAGCAAGGGGAGGGGGAAGTTGCTTCCTGAGAAGGGAAAACTTGACCCTTTCTGAGTGACTGGAGACATACTGTGCCCACACAGGGGGAGGAAATTTCACAGATTCTCTGACCGCTTTCATCCCTTAGGCAGCAATATGCAGTAGTAGTAATCAATAATCAGTAGGAATCATTGGAGAAGAAAAAATCCAGAAGGAAATTTGGGGAAGACAAATAAAGAAAGAGACCCTCTCAATCAATACATAGGTGACGAGAAGCTCAACATGACCTGGCAATGTGCATTTGTAATGTGCAAACTAACTGTAACCTGGGCTGCATCAAAAGAAGAGCAGCAATACCCACCCCCCTCTGTTCTACTCTCATAAGACCCCACCTGGAGTACTGTGTTCAGCTCTGGCACCCACAACATAAGAAGGATATGGACCTATCGGAACAAGTCCAGGTGTGGGCCACAAAAAATGATCAGAGGAATGAACACAAATACTACTGAGTGTTTCAAGTTTCAGATGTCCAAGATAAGATAGATCATCGAGAAATCAGATCATGAGAAAAATTATTCTCCTGAAAAGGAGTCTCCAACTTATATTTCCAGAGTTGGTAACAGAAAAATCTATAAAGTTCTTTGACCCAGAAGTTTAGAACAAATATGAGTTGCTTATTTACGCTTTTTAATTCTGTTCTTTCATAAAATCATGTTATACTCATAAGAATCTGCTAAAATATTCAGTGCCTCCCACTCCAGAGATGGCTGCATTTCACAGGTGAGTGAAATGATCACTGCATGCAATATCTGTAGAGCACTTGCTGAACTTCTGTAAGCTTTATTATTACTGATTCAGTCTGTGTAAGAGGAAAAAGGGCATCCAAATGGCACTTAAAATGGAATAAGGAGCCCTTCATAAAGCTATTAAGAAATTAATAATTACAGGAAGACAGATGTAATTACATCCAGATCAATGCAGCTTTTAATGAAGAAGAATTTCAAGACCCTAAATACAAATTGAGATAAGAAACTTATGAGGCTTTCCCACATAACACCGCTAGATAAATGTGGTCAGGGAACAAAGGAATTTTGATGTTGTTACACAAAACAAAGTGATTCTGTTTTGTGTGATTTCTGTTTCTTCAAAGAAAATATTGAAGAAGGTGGTTTGAGCTGCAAAACCATGTTTTCTTTGATATATGATTATGCTTGATGTTTACAAATGTTCCTAGTAAGAAAACTGTAAATATGCTCCCTGCAAATGGGGCAAATTACATGAAAAGTTTCTTCCTGTTGAAAACTGTTTGTTTTTCATTAGAGATGAAAAATCTTAAAGGCTGCCCAAGACTTAAGGAGTTGTAGAAAAATCCTTCCCTCCTAACTTGTAGAAATCTCTATGTAATGGCATTGTAGAGAAGACAAATCATCATAATCCCATTTCTGTGGCTGAAACTAGGAGAGAATGAAGGACATTTGCAAGTTGAGTGTCTGCATTTGGGTTGTAGCTCTGTTAAGGAAGAGGAGGATGTATGTCATCTCTCCTTTGTTCTCCTTCATTTGAACCCCCTGGGTTTATCATGGGCAAGCAATACATGACCGAAAGAGCAATTCTATTGGGCAGGAACTTTACCTTCTGTCTTCCATGAAGAAAGTATACAAAGGGGAACAATAATAGCTGACTCCTGTATATAGTGAGAAATCATATGGGAACATAAGCATAGAGGAAACCAAACTATTAAGTCCAAACTTAATTTAAAATAAGCCTACAAAACCCAGCCACTCAAGTCCAGCAATGAAGCAGATGCCCTTCACAGGCAAATACGCACTAGATTGAATTGAGTGTTTTGTCAAAATAGAAAGTTAAAAAAAAGTCCCCAACTAAACCAAACAAACCCAGAGCATCATAAAGTCAGAGAAAGCTGGATAAGTTATTGATAAATCCTAGAACATTAGGAAACAGCTGCAGATGGTGCTACATGGAAGGAATGTAAGCATCAGCTACAGGAAAAAGAAAATTATTTGCCAAGGAACTCTGGAAAGGAAATTCTTTCTTGACCTTCTCTCTTTCTGCCCCCTCAGCATTCCAATACATCTCTGCTGTCCTTTATTTACAACAGTCTCAGGTTCCTATACCTTTGCACATCTTCAAGAGAAATAACAAATAAGGCTCTACTTGCAACATGTCTCTAGTAGGAACAAAACTTAATTAAAAGCAATGCTTTGTCTGATCAAGGGGAGCGTTAGAGGAAAAAAATAATCAAACCGGTCTTAGCTCAAAAGAGACATTGAAGAATAGCGGCAGCTGAAACATTGCAGAACACATGGAAGAGAACAATTCTTCACTCACTAAGAGGGGTGGGAGATAGTTTTGCTCCAGATTTGCAGCTGTTAGAGCTCTGCAAGCTGTACCAGCCAAAGACCTAGTTTACAATGGAGAACATTGAAAGGAATTTCCTGGTCGGGATCTGTCTTTTTCCAGCACTTATCAGAGAAGTTCATTTGTCGTGAGGGGAAAGGTAAAACCCTCCTCCAAAAAGAAAGAGTATCCTCAGTTACCAAATTTCTGGCTTCAGCAGTACTGTTTGAGATAGCAGGGAAAAGGACAACCTCTAAAGAGATTTTGAGAATTAGCAAGGATTTAATAGGAAAAGCATTGTAGAGAGCAACTTCTGTCAGGAATTTGAAGACCTGAATGATCCGATTCAAAAGGATAGAAAAGACAAGAATCTGACACTGAAAGAAAACATTTACCAATAGAAACATAGAATCATTTATGTTGGAAAGGATCCTTAGCATCAAGTTCATCCATAAACTTAACACTGCAAGTCCACCACTAAAACGTCCCTAAATGCCACATCTGTAAGTCTTTTGAAATATGAAATGGCAAGCCCTAGCTGCTTTTCGTAAGATCAACACACATTATCTTCTTTGATCTTCTCCAAATCACTATTACAATATTACTTCTGGGCTTAAGTTTGTCAGTCAGGAAACGTGACAGACAATATCTTGACTTAGTTGTAATACTCTGTGTATCTGGTTGCGGGGTTCAGCTTGGAAAAACTCCTTATTCTTAAATAATTCTTAATAATAAGAAAAAAGTATTTGAGATTGAACAGAACATTTTGTATGATACAGAAGAAATGTTCTTCTGATAGTTTCAGTAGTAAGCACACACACTTACACACACACACACACAGTTAAATGTTATCAGAGGTGATTATTCCTTTGATTTGTTGTTGTGGGTATTGGAGGAAAAATCAATTATTCATTTCAGCACAAAAATAAGTATTCTCAGCACTTTTTGTAGGATAATAAATGTACTTAGCAGGTTATGAACTTCAATGACGTGATCACTGTGAAGGGTTTTAGTTATTTGTTGGGGGATTTTTTGGTGGTTATTTTTTTCTAAACATGTAAGATGTATGAGACTTCGGAGAAATGTGAGAATCTCAGCCTGCTCATAAACTTTGCTATCAGAAACCTGGCTGACATGTTTCTGTGAAGTGGATGGAAACCTACCCCACATTAATTACTTTGATTTCCATTGTTCTGCTCCTCTTTTAGGCCCTTTTCCTCAGTAAAAAGGACTGGTACTGTTTGGGCAGCACTCATGCAAAACTCAGAAGGTTGCTCACTGACAGTGAAACATATTGCATGTGAGCAGCCCTACCATATGCACTTCTGAGGCAGGGATAGGAAAGAGCTGAGCATGCATCTCCAGTGCTCTGTCCTCTGAGTTACTGGGCAAAAAAGAGGAAGTGAAACAGGCAAATCCAATTTAATTTTGAAACTCCTACTTGTTGATTTAAGTCTGCAGGGATGGTTTGTGTTACATGGAAGCCAAAGAAGCTTATCCATCCTTTGTGTGTCCAGAACTATTAAATTTACAATCATCTTCGTCTTCATTAGTTCTCAAACTATTTTACCGTAACTCCATTTAAAATCACACTAGCGCCTAGCCATAGAGGATTGCAATGAAATCTGAGTCAAACTCCAACAAAATCCATTGCAGTCTCTAAAGATAGGGTCCTGCAGATCACCCAGATTTTCAGTGTGTCTGTTCTCTGGCAGACTTCCTATTGTGCCAGGCTTCACAGGAGCCCCATAGAATCCCTAGGTTCTTGACCAGGACAGCCCAGCAACAGGCTTTGGGAGCCCACCATCTTCCTCATTAGGAGCTGGCACTGTTTGCATTAAAGCAACCAAAGCTGCAAAGTCTTTCTGTGTGGGGTTACTCATAACCTGAGTGAAGCTGGAAAGTATTTCAGGCAAGTCCACTCTGTTCTTACCCGTAGCCTTAAAGCATTGGTTTGTAGCATCTGAAATGATTTTGAAAAGTATTTGAGCCTGTTAAGAGATAGGGTCCTAAGAGCTTGGTTTCTCCTCTAATTTATGCTACTTGAACAGGATTTAAATGAATGAATCAAGACTGATGGTGGACTGAACGGGCAATTTTGCTCTTCACATCTACTGTGACAAAGGTGACTCTTCACTACCCATAACACCTTCATGCACTGGGGAAGACATCCTACTTACAAGTATTACTAGCTATGCACACACCTAAAAAAATTATATAGATTAAGCAGCTGGAGTTTCTTTGCTTATGATTTTATTTTCTTTCACTCATTTCAGAAATGAGTATCACAATCTTTTTGCCTTTTCCCTCCTCCAAACTGTTCAGGCAAGATTTCTCTTACCTCATTTCCAAAGCAGTAATATATTTAGTCCACTCAACACAGCTTAAACATGCCCATCAAAAAGATGATAAAACAATTTAATTCCTCATCACCCAAAACTTCCAACTTCCTTTCTCCCTCTTCCTCTAATACCCTTCTCCAACTCCCCATTGTACATCTGAAGGAGCACTTTGACAATAACAGAATCCACTAGTCAAACCAGCTTCGGTGGCTTCATAAGTCCTTCCCATTTTTACTCGCTACTGAGTCATGGAGCAGAAGGTGGGTGTTTTGATCTTGAAGGAAGGACAATGATACAATATATTTCCATCAGGTGCTGGAAGAAAGGTTACAGCCTGCTTCATACAGAATTCAATTAGGGGAAGCAAGTTTGTATTAACTCCTACAGATGCCAGAATGCTTTCAATCTATTTCTGTTTAATCTCTTCTCTGAAAGATTTTTAACTAATCACAACATCAGATTAGTTCTGTTAAAACAGTAGGCGATCAGTTTTGCTTCGATGCCTGGGGAAATAAATTTAAAGATTTCCAGATGTTTCATGGAAGTCACTAAAAAAGATTCAATTGAGAAGCAATTCTGACACTAACTAAATTTGCTACCCGAGTATTTCTATTGGACTCCTATTTGGTCATTTTTATATCATGAGGCATTTCTTACTTGTTCAGTTTGAAATGTGGATAGACTCAAGCAGACAAGGTTTCACATCTTTGTGCCTTTAAAGGCAGGGCTGAACCAAATTAAAGTTAATGTTTGGTATACACCATTTGGCCTTTATTTCTAAACATCTGGGGAGAAGATTTTACCACAAAATTAATTTAACATTTCTGGTTTTAATGCCAGTGAATGACAGGAGGACATATGAGGTCTTCTGTCACAGATTATCAGGTGCCTCCACAGAGGAGGACCAGATGCTGATCTAATGCTATAATAAAGCAGAAAGCGAAATTCTCCTTCCTTGAAACATTCTGAACCATCACCATTTTAACTCCTCCACTATTTGGAAGAAATAGAAATAAACTTTTCTCATTTGTGTGTATGCATAGGTGCATCAGTGTAAAACTTAAGTATCTGTTCAAAGCTGATAATTGCACATGTGGGAAAAATACATTTGGAAATGACAGAGGTACCAAAAAAATGAAACATTCTGATATTCCCAATTCTAGATGTGTTATTTACATTTGCTGTTCCAAGCAATTGACCTTTTGAGACAATTTGCCATTTAGATGACTTCCTTTTCTGAAAAACTATCAGCTTGGAGTGGTACCCTGATTTTCTGATGATACCTTTTTTCCTGATGAGTCAGGAACCATCTGGAAGAAAATCCATATTTGGATGCTTGGTGGAGATAATTTCTTGTGCATGAATTTATGTCATGTATTTCAGTTAACATTACCAGATCTATCAGTTACTTTCTGTAAATTTCAGGTTCCAGAAGTTCATAGGGGGCATTACTGAACAACTGAACCCATAACCTCCTTGTGTCAGTCAACAATGTTTTTGTTCTAGCTTCATATTCATTGTGGCTGTAAAGAGAGTTAATGAGAAGAAGTTGAAGCTGCATCTTCTGTGCAGATGGCACGTATTTGATGGGTCAGATACTCTTGCATGAGGTGCTTATTGCTTTACTCATTTCAGCTACTCTTTGCATCATGCCATAAATCTGGAGTGCAAGATCTTCATTTTAAGAGTTATCTGAACTGCTTGGAAATGAATGGTCTCATAGTAAAGGCACTGAACAAAGGAGATATTTTTCTTCCCACCTGCAGTTTCACAGATTCTTGACAGAACAGCAATGAAGTCAAATGACCCTGTTGGTGGATATCTGAGAGCTGTGCTGTAGACTTAGAAGAGGATCCTCGGCTGGCAGATTTGATGAAAAGAGTGGTCAGGCTACCTCCCAAGGACAAATTCATAAACCTGAGGTGAAGACCTGGATAGCATGTTAGATGCATGGTTTCAGAAATCAGTGAGAGAAATTCCATGTGGTAACTTCACCCAAAGTCTTTTGTGAAGTAGCTGATGCACAGTTGAATTTAGACTTGCAACTTCTAGCAATTGGCGCTGAAACAATGTGAGAGAGAAGTGCTGACTGCTGCCCATTGTCTTTCTACCAGACTTCATCATCCTCTTAGCTGAAGCAGCAGAACAAACGGTGTGTCCACCTTCAGGCCACTGCAATTCAAAGCTTGACATATTCACTTCAGGGCCCACCTGGAGAGGTGCCCAAATCTGTGAAGGTTTCATTCTTCCCTCCAATGAACAGCACAGGGCTAGCTCAAGTTTTTTCAGCAGTAGAAGCAAAAGCACGTGTTACCCCTCTGGGCTAAAAACTAATGCAGCAAGCAAGGATTTCTAGAGCTATGCCACAGCAGTGGAGCCACTACCTTCGCAACTGCCAACCCTGATGCCTGAGGAGACTCTGCCTGCTGTGCAGCTGCCTCCTGGTCTTGCATGCTACATTTTTAGGGCATGTCGCACAGAGCTAGCTTTAAAGCAGCTACCAAATACTGCGAGAGTGATAACTGAGGGAGCAAGACCCCAGCCAAGATCAGTTAGCAAAATCTGTCTTTCTCCTCAGTTCCTCTAAGCTGTGTGGGGCTGCAGCTGTGCTGGGCACAGCAGCAATTCCCAGATGAGGCTGCAAGGCAGGCAGAGGAAGAGAAGGAATTTAGCTCCTTTGGTTAGAAGATGTAAATGAATATAACCCTTTTGCTTGTTCGGCATGGAGGCATCTATATTTCTAGGCAACCATGGCTTTGGGAGGTATTTTGAAACTCTTTTGATTTTCTCCTAAGGCAGAGACTGAGACTCAACCATTTCAGTTTCTTACTGAATATTCATTACTATTTTCTACATATTGCTGTCTAGTGCTTGGTACAACCAGTCCTAAGTTCAGCGAGGAGTTTTACGCACCACCACTAATACAAATGATGTCTTAGCAATACTTATGATGAATTCACAGTGCTAGAAAGCAGAGGTTCCCAGCTAAACCGTAATGCATTCAATAAACCTAAACCTGGATAATCTAATGAATCAGTTACAATGCTTGCCTACCATGAAAAGCAAATATGAAAACCTGATTACTAAAAAACACACACCCCCCCATCAAAAATTAAAAGAAACCAAGCTGTTCTTCCAAGGAGCTAGCTCCTCCTTTCTGCCTCCCCCACCCACTGCTGTTAGCTTAACAGCACAGAGAATAGATAAGAATTCAAACAAAGTCTTCCTTGGGTGGATGCAAAGGACAATCCAATGAATAATGCTGTGGGAGTGATTTGTAGTTTCCCCCAAAGCATGAGCTGATTTTTTATGAATAAAATTCAGTCTGCTGCTCTGTTGAAAGCTAAATCCATGGCTGATTTTCTTTTAATGCATTTATGGTAAAGAATAATCCTGCATTTGATTGCGTGACCAATCACCCTGACAAATACACCTGATATTCTACCTGTGCAATCACAATTCCACGTGTACCAACAAAAGAAAAGTGAAAAAAAAAAAAGCCATGTCTTAGCTGACTGACTTATTCTCATTTCACTAGTGCAAAGTCCATCTGATTCAAATTCTTTAAAGACACATCAGTTGGAAAGAAACATTTTGGTAACCATTTAAGATTTTATTTGCAGTGTAGTTTAAAAGGACAGCATATGTGGATTTTGACCAAAGACACCACTCATCAGAAAAGAAAAACTTGATAAAGGTGTCTGGAATTACATAATTGAGTTTTGATTGTTCTTGTTAATGAAGTTTAAAAATTTTGTAAGTTTCCTTGAGTAACCAGATATAAACAAGACCAGGTTTTATGTTTTAGGGCAGGAACTTAATGTCCTTATAGGACTGGGGTAATTAAATCCTGATATAAGAAGACATCTTTATTCACAGAGTTTAAATTCACCCTTATACCTCAGGATCAGAGGTATAAGATATATCAGAGATAAAACTGGGAAAAATGTAAACGCTAAAACTGCCCAGAAGTGACCAGTGACCAAATCTTAGCAATGTTGGGTCCACATTGGGTTCAGATACTCATGCTCAGAGAAAAGTCAAAGTCAGCCACCATTTTATCTCAGGAAGCACTTCCTTGTACGTCTGTTTTGGTCCTCTTGCTGCCTCACTACTGCATCGAGCATATTCAAGAGGTACTCCTTCCCACTCGTGATCATTTGTATGGACTACTCCAGCATCAGCCATTTAAGAGAGAGAGCCAGTCTCATCTGACAGTGTTATGCTAAATATGTTGCTTCTAATTAAGGTGGGACGTGCGACATCGCTGTCATGATCATTACATGAGCATCACATGCAAACAGCCATGGCTTAACTGATGGCTTAACTGTACCTTTGCAACAAATCTATAAGTAGTAGGAGCATGAAGTTATACAGACTTGTGAACAAAGACCCTAATTTTAATCTTCCCGGGATGGCACAAAGATGTGAGCAAAACATTTCAATTACATGTAAGTTAGCTAATAGTAAATTACCACTGCCACAACTTCCGCTAAATGGGAGCTTATTTTACACAGCACATCACATTACCTCTGTCTATGAACTCACATTGTTCACCCACACTGAAGACTGCTACCACATCCATAGTTCAGGCAAATATACCCTGCGGATTTCAACGACATCCAACTAATTTTTGAGGTTCTGATCCATAGATGATTTTGTAGGATATGAGGCTAGAATTAGACTGTTCCTTGCATACCATCAGGCAGCCATTTATCTGTTGAGCAATGAAATGGTTAATTGGTTATAAGTGGGTCAGGTGTAACAAAAATAATGCAATCAACAATTGCTAATTTTTTTAAAGGGGAAAAAAAAAAACCTTTGGCATTAATCCCTATGATTCATAAGAAACAGAGGCAGGTTGGCAAAGTTTAAATGATTGAAAATGATGCCCGTGGCCTTCTGCAAAAATCTGATTACAGCTCCAGTGATCGATGGGTTGCCATTAGCAGAAGGGAAAAGAAAGTTCTGAAATGGAGCCAAGTAAATCAAGAAAGACCTTTTGAGTTTACAATGAACACTTCAACATGATTCAAAAAGTGTTTTAACCAAGATTTCATTTTCTGTAAATATATGTTGCCTTCAGAATATGAACTATTCATTTTCACGACTCCCTTTTGAGCCAGGTTTTCATCTGGCATGAAAAGATGCCCAACTTTCCCTGCCAGCTTTCAAGGCTTCCTTTGATTTACTTCAATGACATTGGAGGACTTCAGCTTCGGCATCTGAGGTCTGGCAGAAACTCTTCTCTTTTCAGCTATAGGTGGGTCAGATGCATGAAGCTTTGAAGCTCTCATTGTGCATTTGCTGATATTTTATCTTTCTTTTAATACCTGAAACTATTCTTTTTTTAAACAAGGAAATTAGTTCCAGTTTCGTGAAAATATGCTATGAATTCCTGTAATGACTGGCAAACTCACTCAACTGCAAAATACAAAGCAAAGTGAAGTGAAAAAAATTTAAAATCTGAAAATAAAATTGTTCCAAATTTAAAAGCAGCGGATTAACAGATGTGACTGCTTCACTGACTCAATTGAGAGAGGAAGCTGCTTTCATGTTAGCACAATATTTAATAATTTTTAAAAATCAGAAAATTAGAAAGTACATTCTTTTATCCCAAGTGAAATATTTCCTTTTGATTTTGAGCTTTCAAATACGTAACTTTTTTTTTTTTGAATGGAGCATGTTTAAAAAAAGAAAGTAATTTTATTCAAGATGTACTCATTTTGTTTGACAAGAAAAACATTATTTTTGTTTACTGAGAGAAGAGGGACATCCTGCCAGTCACAGTACCCAAGAGAGAAATGGTCTCAGGCAAAATTACAGGTCATCTATGAATGTTTGTCCTAGCCTCAAATCAAGACTCAGCTTTGTATTTTTCCTGTAACTTCAGTATCTCATGCCTTTTCTCTCAAGAGCTCTGAATGAAGTCTCAGCTTTGACACAGACTATCTGTGCAAAACTGGGCCAAATCCTGATCTTTTTTAATTCACAAGAAACTATCTGCAATTTGCAAATAATGTCTTCAGAGTTATGCTGAATGCCACTTCCTTGGAATTTTTCATCTGAGATCAGAAGACTTTGTACATCTGCTTTTTGCTGATGTACTGGAGCTGCTCTGAGGTGTTACAGAGAAGATCTGAACAGCTCTTAACTGAATTTTTAGCTACTTGAGTCTACTGCCAAAGCCTAAATGATGTTGCCATTTTACCCTGGAATGTGCTGTCCATACATAAAAAATCTTGAAAGCATATAAATCGCCAAGGTAATATTTGTGTCCTTTTAAATTAAACCAAATCACGTAAGGCAAACAGAAGAGCAACAGACAACCTCTTCATTTACTAGGCCTCCTAGAGAGCTCTGTGGCAAGTGAATTATGACTAAGTTGATATCAGTTTGGTTTTACTCATACTGTGTAATGTAGTTTTTTGTTAATTAAGAAATAGAGCACAACCTGACACAATTTGGGGAATAGGATGATAAAGATGTGATTTTATGTTAGACTGCTGTGTAAGTAGACTCATTTCCAGACTGTTAGAAGATTGAGCATTTTGATAAGATACCTGGAAATCCTGACTACAGCGACAGTATAATCTTCATAATTATGTTATTGTTGAAAAGATGGCAACATAAATGAATACATGATAGATCAAAAGAAGCAGCAATATACAGACATACACATAAGCATAAAGGTTTCAGACTGATGCAGAAAGTAGATGAATCAAATTGAGCATTGAAGTAGTATCCTTTGGAACCCCATATGCAAATCCTTGTGGTATTTTTGCCCAGAAAAGCCAACAGGGGTTTCTGGGCAGAAAAAGAACAGCCCGTTTCAGAGAGACAAAGGGCTGTTCACAGCACATTGTAACTCCCTCTCTCTTTCACAAAGTTTATCATCCCAAGCTGACGTTTCTAAACAGCTCTTTCTCATGATAATGAAGACCCAGGCCTGATAAGACATCAAAAACAAATTCCATGAAGACCCCACCCCTCTTTTCCTCCCTGTACTTCATGGCTAGACTTTCCTTTGCTGTATCCCTGATGGGGATCCAATGTGGCGTCTTGCAGGCTCAGAACCAATTTGTTCCCTCACTCTTACAGAAGGGCCTCTGGGAATGGTAACTTTCCTCACCATGAGGTACAAGGTGGCTCCTCCTGCAAGAGAACCACCAGAGGGAGCGATACCGTCAGAGCTGCCCTTTAAATAAACCTATTTAGGATTGCTGGAGCATCTTGGTGTCAGCTCACTGGGACATAAGTACTTCTTGTTGAGAGCTGGTTTTAATTAAGCAAAGATAGCACTCCAGCAATCATGGGACTGATGATGCAGCAACTTGCCAGCTTCATTATAACTGAAAACATATTCCTAGGTATGTCCTGGATTGCTCTTCACGCACCTGTGTAACAGCACCAGACCCCTTCCTTTCTAAGGGGACTATGGTTCACTTCAGTCTAGAATCACAGAAACATGCAAGAAGTTGTAGCAGAGTCAGGACCATTAGCTAAATGTACAGGACCCTGAAGTTTTTTTAATGACAATTTACAGGGCTTAATAGAGTGCCCCAAAGTGACTAACTGTTCCTGCTATGCTGATCTAGTAAAGAACACAGATCTTGGACATAGAAAGCTAATCAGAAGTTGCCTATGAGATTCCTTAGCCAAGATGACACAGTTGCCAGGCCATCATTTCCATACCTATGAAGTATTTGATTGGGAAAGCCCACAGTCTTGAAATGCTGGATCGGTACAGTCCTTTTCAGGTTTATCCACACTGGCTCACAAAGACAGCCCCAGAAAGGCACTTCGGACCAGCCTTACAGCAAACAGCCTCCAGAGCACATGCTTAGGGCAGCAGTCAGGTGCCACATACCTAGACACCACAAGGTGAGTAAACATCTTAGGAGCTTCTCTCCACAGGGGCTATATTATCTGAGCAGCCATGTGAGTAGAGATGAGGCATGTCACCCTCATGGATGGTCTGGACATGTCTTCTTCAGCACCATAGATATGTTGGCTGCAATTCTTCAATTAAGTTCAGAGAAAAGATCACACCTAGCCTAGCTCCTGCAGTTATAGATATCCAATACAGACCAACTCCATCTTTAAGTTACAGATATGTTTTCTCTCATTATGGGATGTATACTCCAGGACAGCCCTGGTCTAACATTTGGAAAAAAAGCCCAACTATCTTTACAGTTAGTTTAGACTTGCTTGTTCTTGGGCCAATGTTCTTTTACCAAAAATGTTTCTCTTCCCTATAAAACCTACCCAGGATGATGTGTAGGACATCATCATCCCTTGAAGCAGCTGGTGTTCTTTGACTAAGAAGTGCTCTTTCTTTCATTCTCTCAGTAAGACTGAATCAAAGTGCCCTTTATTGCTTACATGATTGATTTCACCTCTTTGGACCAGGTATGGGCTCCTAACTACTTACTGTGCGATCATAGCCCCCATCATCTCTCTGGCATATAGCAATGTCACAAGGTAGAGCATGTAACAGGGAGTGCAGCTGGCATTTCAGAGCAGTAGGAGCTGAGTACTGCTCCTGATGCTGCTGCTAACCTATAACAAACTTTGCAGATCGCTGCGTATCCACTATTCCTTCAGTTAAACACGTATATTAGTTACATTTGCCTCCTTACAGACTATTTTGAAAGATGCTAAAAAAATTGTACTAGAGCCAAATATATTTTTCCACACTATTTTTTTGCTCTCTTTTGCCTTCTGTATACTACTCTAAGTACAACTGCTGTCTGTATTTAATGCAAATTTTTTCTCCTCTCCTAGCATAAGGGATTCCATCAGCTGAAGAAATATTCAGGGCATTTGAGATTAGGGCTGTGAAGATCCTCCGCACTTGAAGTAACCCATCCCCCCATCTGTTTTAATTTAAAACCTGCTTAAAACCCATTTTCAAGTTTCCAGAGTGGTTATAAGGTTCTTTAACACACATGAAGCAAATGAAATTATTTTGTAATGAAAGTCTTGTCATACATCATTAGTATCTTCCTCCTACCTATAGGGCCGTTTAGGAAGCTGAATAAATCTATCCAGCTTTATAGCTGTAAGAGACGGTACATTAATTTTGCTGGTCCCAGAGTGCCTAAAGAAATCCAAATACCAGTATTCAAGTCTGGGAGATTTTATTTTCTAACTTCCAAATGTTGATGGGCAGAGATCTTCAACAACAAATCCTCAGCTGGCAGCCGTGAACAGAGATCTACAAGCTTTAAAGAGACATATTTGTCACAAAACACACCAAAAGATGAGCGCTGAATTCATAGCGAACTCAAATCTACCACTTCCTCAGACACTTCTGTGTCTTTTCAAGGCACAGAAACCTGGTATCCTGGACCCTTATTTAGCCACAGTGTCCTGTAGTACTGGAGCTTGCTATAAATTGCAGGCAGATGCCATCAGCTGTCAGATCTCACAGTCTGAGATCTGGACCCCCCATCCCCCCCCATCACCCTGACCTACAGGGTGACTCTCCTAACATCTATTGTGTTCCCTCAGCTATGAGAGGACAACTACTTCTGGGGCTGCAGCATCAGCTGAGCCACAGAACTGCTCAGTATTAAGCAGCATATGGTGTCCATGGAAGCACATATATATATAAAAAAAAATACTAGAGCTTTTGGGAACATGAAAAAACATGGAAAATAGGCATATTAATAAAAATATGCATGATCAAAATATCTTTCTTTTTTTCCTGAAGACACACCTATTGGATTTACTTTATAGCATTCTCAGCTGTATCTGTCTTTGAATCAGACCTAGATTATTTTCATTCCTGTTATGCCAGCATCATTTTCCATTATCCCAGTGGAAAAGATGTAATCAAACTAATGCATTTATCAGGTTTGATGCAAAGTCTCTGACATTTTGCTTTATGCTCTGTTGGAAAACTGACAGTTACTTGGTTTCATTTGTGTTTCTACTATAGCTAGTTGAATAATACATTTTCAAATCCATCTATGTAAAGCCCTGTGTAAGAGGAGGGAAAAAGTTAAGGGAAATTTCAAATGTAGTAAGTTTTGTTTCCTTTTTGTAGTTGGTTTGTTGTAGTTAAGCAAAAAACCTAAACAAGTGACCCAATCTTTTCAGTCAATTCAATTTGATGGGTTGCAGGCTCTGGTATACGGGATCTGTGTGGGGACCAAATGTATAAGCTGATGCAGTTTAAAAGTACAGTGGGACATGGATGAAGGACAACCACTTTTATGGAGCTATAACAGAAACTATTAACTAGCTTTTTCATTTATGACTTCCATCTAGACTTTGTTGCACCTTTTGCTCATGCTTATATTTAGTGTCTGCTGACTTGCTTGAAGGCAGGCTGAGAAAGACATTGTGACAGAATCCAACACCCTTATTTTCCTCTTTTCAGAAAGTCTTCCTAAATTGTTTGCATTTCATTACTCACTGAACTGCACTCCCAAAACAGGGTATGAGGCACAGCCAGACTGTGCAGCACAAAGCCAGGGAAGGAAGACCATGGAAACCTTTGCAGACTTCATCCTGTTCAATCACAGGATCATTTAGGTGCACCATTCCATATGTCTGGCTTACTATATAATCAATATGATGTTCATTCACAGGAAGTAAAAAATACCTTCTTATCCTTCATCTAGTTAAACTATCTCCTCATTTCTTAAAAGCCAAGTCTTCTGAAACTGGTCTGCATTATTATTTTTCTTTTTATTTTTTCCAGGGCAAAATTAACCAGTCTACATGCAGGAAGAATTACCTTGATGTTTATACAAACACTAAGATTAAATCTAGCCTGAAAAGAGGAACTGATTATGTTTCCCATCAGCTGTCCATTGGCTTCCCATACTATCAGCTCTGTCTCAAAAAGCCCATACAGTGCAGTGGAGGAGCTTATCCCTGTTAAGCAGGCTGAGCTACAGTATATGCAGCTCTCCCTAGGCTTGATGTTATCTTTCTTCCAGGTTCTATGCCAAGATACTGAGATTCCTCCAGATCTGTTCCTCAGAGATCTCAGGAGTACAGCCAAAGCATTAAACAACGTGGAAGAAAATGAGTCTAGACTTCAATAGGAGATCATTCTGCTGACCTCAGCTGACAGTGCTCTGATCCTAAAGCACCCTCAGATAGGAGCTTCAGTGAGAGATCCATCCATTTTTAATTGAAAAAAATAGTAAATAAGACAGAAGTATCAGACACAGATTGCCAGCAGAGAATTGCAAACCAGACTAGAAATTAGTGTACTTATTTTCCAAAGCTTCAATACATGGGGAAGAAGATGCAGTAAGGAGAACAAGTTTTGTTTTTATAACAAAATCTACCTAGCACATCCTGAGAGAGTGAAAGGATTTGACTTGTCTTTGACAGTAACTGTGCCAGTTGCTCTATTTACACACTCACACTCTGAGAAAAACTGCACTCTTTAAGCAATTTAAAAATCCTAAATCCATTTCCTCACAATAGTTTCTGGCTAATGGACATCTTAGGGATGAGCAAAACAAAAACTCTTCCCCACTTTTTTGAGGCTGGATTGGTGAAAAAGTTTATTTGATTGTCTGTAGACAGAATGGTCTCTTGCTCATCCTCTTCTTATATTTAGCAGAGGAAGACTTGGCCTAATAAACACTAGAGCTCAAAAAAAATCTCATTTCAAATGTATTGACCTTTACACAGTGGGAGTTTCAGAGACTGAAAATGCCTATTAGCTGTTTCTTTTCCAACCCAACTCATTTTTTGATGTCCTAAAACACTCCATCTGTATTTGTGTGCATTCTGTAGAGCTTAATTCAATATCTTTGTCAAACTGCTAACATCCAAAAAACATTGATTTAACTGAGGTTTTTAATTTTCTTTTGCTCCTTACAGTTAAGGAAGAGTGGAAAACCCACTCATCAACCCCACATAGACTGCACCACCATGGGTTAGTGCATGATAACCTTATAACATGTTCCACAAGTAACCCTGCGACCACAGCAATCTGTCATCCTAGTGGTAACACTAGAATGCAGTACATAGCAGTTTAAATTCTCCCTTTGTTCTCAACAGTTCTTCATAATTTTTCTTAGACTTAATATTAAGCTCAGCTTTTAGCTGTCTTTTTACCACTTTGGAGGCAAAATCATATTCAAACACTGTTAATAAACAGTGTTATTAATAAAGCTAAAAAGATGTGGTCGTTAAACTCTGAGGGCCCTCTATTCCAAAGTTGCCTTGGATGGTCTGTCACAGGAATAGATTTCCTGTTCCAAAGTCAGCTTCAGATGGCAAGGCTGATCAAGGAGTCACTTGACCCAAGAGAGGATAGAAGCTCTCTAAGGTAAATATCCTTCATTTGTCACTATGTCATCTCCTTTCACAGCATTGTATGTTTGTTTTCTATTAGCAAAACCTATGTAAGAAAGCCTCCCCAAAGATCACGTGGTGCAGAAATAATTGCAGTGTTGTCATATGAGACCAACTAAAAAAAAAGCCAGATTTGCCTTTACAATGTGGAACTAGTACTATTCTCCAATTTCTTGTCTGTTAACTGTGTATTAAATTGGCCAGCAGCTACTTATGTGGCATTTATTGCATGTTACACACTGCTGCTCAACTTTATGGGCTCTAGTAGGGTGAAAATACACACTCAGGCTGCACCTAATGTGCAAATGAGGCAGAGCGAAAGCTCTAGGGCTGCAGTTATCTAATGAAGCGTGGAACAGAGAAATGCAAGTGTTCTTTCTGACCAGCCTTGCAAGTTCTTCTGGACAATACTGGTAACCTGACTCCTGGTTTAAAAGTCTTCTTCAGTTTTAAATTATCATCACTCCCGCTCGTGAAACAAACTCCAGAAACCCCTACAAATTAGAGCAGCCTGCATAACAAACCTCCAGAAACCCCTACAAATTAAAGCACCCTGCATAACTACCAAGAAAATTGGATAAAATCCAGGGAAAACATAAATTTCAAAAGTCTAATGGAACATAAAAACTAAGCTTTTGTTATTACGTCCACCTCCTTGCTGCCTGAGCCCCACCAACACAGCTGGCCTAAGCTGTTTGTAAGATGCAGTGCCAACAGACAGCATCTGCCCCAAAGACAAACCAACATAAATAAACACAGAAAGGACTACAGGAAAAGTATTAATTTCTAGAAGGCATGAAGAAATGTTTTTGCACTCAAGTATTTGTCTGTTTATTTTCAAATACACCTGCTAGTCTAACTGCAGAATGCCTTCTACTGGCAGACTTTGTTTGCCTATACAATCACATGATCTTAGCTATAGTAAAACTATTATTTTAGCTCTGAGAATATTTATATTTACCTAAATTTTATGCTATGTTAAGCAAATCTTGAGAGGGAAAATACTCTTCAAAGGGAAAAAAAACATCTTACCACATCATAGGGAGATTCTGATCCACATAGTACAGTATTCTTATTAGCTTGGAAAGCTCGTTAAAGCAAGGACAAAGAAAAGGTCAAAACCCATTTTAAAATTACATTGAAAATTTACATAGCTATTTCTGAGTCTTTGTATTCTAGTAGTTGAATCCAGAGCAACTATCACCACCCTGCTCTCCTAAGTGATGACGTGCTTACATGTTCCCTTTGAAATCTTGTCATTTACTGTGTTAATAAAACCCAAGCATTTTAAATATTAAACCTTAAAAGAATTCAGTTCACAGATTTGTAACTACACAAGGCAAGAGGGATCTTTTCAGGACAGCCTTAAAGAGATACAAGCAAGGGAAGAGAAGAACATACCTTGCTTGTCACTCCCAAATGTCATGTCTGGGTAAAGCAATTTAAGTTCTCACCTGAAAACAAAAAAAACCAAAAGCAAACCCAAACACTACCCTCCAGCCACCAGAACACTGCACGGTAGCCGGGGGAGAAAAAGAGAGGAAAGTCTCAGTCCTGTAGAGACCAGGAATATGACAGAGGCTCAGCTGTAGAGCATCACAGCAAATCAGGGAATTCAGTGCTCCTTTTCCCAAGCTTTAGAGATCTCTCTCACAACAGGTGCTTGTAACCAACCTAATAAAAGGAGAGAGAGGAAGAGAAAAGAAGGGAGACAGAAGGAGCAGGTGGAGAAGCGTAAATGTTGCCATCATTTCCCAAATGTTTTATTACAGCTCTGGTAATAAACATTAGCTGTAAATCAAGATTCACTGTGATGTACTAAGACAGGCTGCTTATGAAAATCTAGGAGCTAAATCTTTTATATTCTTGTTGTTTAAAGCCCAAGAAGAAAGGAGTAAGAAGGAGCCTGAGAAAGGTTAACAAGCCAATTTTGCAAATGTTTATAAGGAGCTTCTCCTGAGTAGGATGAAAGGATGACTGTATCTCTTTGATTATCAAACCAATTACAGCTTCCAGCTGCAGCACATTATGCTTTTAGCCAGGCTGGTCCACAGTAACAGATGAGAAACCTCCTTCCAAAATGAGGACTGCACAATAGCTTATTGCTTAACCAGTGGCCTAAAATGTTATTTTCTAAAATATTGGCTACATTTTACTTTGCCTGTAAGTGTCCATCCTTACCAAGCCCTTTATGGTGGCTGAGGCTCCCTCTTATATATCAGTCTGGAATGTGCCTACTGCCTTAATAAAAGGTTGTTTCTCTTAAGACTTTCACTTTTCATATAACGCATACCTATGGACCTGGTTAATGTAGCTACAAACAGTTATTTTCTAGTCAGTTTGCAGCCCACCTCTTAACAATGTTGTTGTACCACGACCAGAATTCAAAGCGAAGAGTTGATGTGACAAATTCACTAAAACAGATCATAATTAAGGGTTTTTTTCCCATGGTACCAGAGAAATGACTCAGAAAAGAAGGCCATGATGTTACAGAGAATTCTGAGCTTCAAAAAGGCTAGCAGTTATATCATCAACAAAAAGCTGCAAATGAATCAATGTTTAGCCAAGTCCCTCTGAAATGCTTGAACCCACTTCCTCTGAGCTATCTAAAGGCTTCAAGATGACTTAAAAAGGTTCTGTTACCGGGCAATGCTCCCTGGCATTGTGAGGAGGAAAAGGTGTAGGGACAAACCAGCTGGTCCCGTATCTCCTCAGCAATGATATTAGTCAAGACTAATCCAACATTAGTCCTACTTTATGATATTAGTCAACACAGAGAAAGTGAGAGTGTCAGCCTCCACCCTGGTCACTGTTGTCCTCTGATTGTCCTTTCTCCAGAGCCACAAGCGAATGACAT
>NW_010417043.1:44518-50502 GCF_000710305.1 Buceros rhinoceros silvestris | reverse complement strand
CTGAAGTCCAGATGTAACCTGGCCATGGAATTGCAGGAAGCCTAGAGTCACTGACAGGTGCGTGAAAGACAAATGAGCCTAATGAACTCCTAAGAGAATTAGTGCTAGATTATTAAGCCCAGGTCCCTGGTGGTATGTAGGTATTTAAAAACCTGAAGGTATTAGGAGTCTAAATGTATGTGCAGGTTTGGTCCTATAGATTAGATTGTTGTACTAGAAGTTTCAGAGTCATCAGGTGGGCTCTGGATACCCTTTGAAAAATCCAATGAGAAAATAAAAAATGAAGCTCCTTAGAGCTTTTCTTGCTGCAGAACTCACCCCCACCCTATTGCTTTGGCAATATAGCTTTCACAATGATTAGCTTTCATCTCTGAGATTTCAGTCATCCCATTCACCCTCCCCAGAAATTCCAGGCTGCATCCTTTTCTAGCAAAACTATCAGTTTTCCTGGCCTGATATTTTACTTTCTAGCTAGATGTTGGCTGTTCACAGGAACAGTAAGAAAAAATATTACTATCTCATGAAGAATTCAGAATTTCAGCTATGCAGATTAACAAATGTTCCAGAAAATGCATGTGGACATATGTATGGTCTTACCAGATGAATGGTTGGGGAAAAGATTATGTAAATAATAAAAAAATAATAACAAAAAACTAAGTTAGGTGACCCAGGTCAAGTCTATTTCCTTATTTATTTCCCCATATTCTTCTAGCATTTATTTCAGGAGAGAGAAAAATAAAGGGAGAAGGGAAGGAAAAGAATAAACAGAGGTAGTTTATAAAAATGTTGTGAGAATAATGCTGTTCCCATTATCACAGAGCACATCTGTCAACTCTATCCATTTCTTCCAGATGAGATGGAGAGACCTCTGACATTTCAAATGCATCACCCTAATCAAATTCCTATCCTCCTGCAGTGCTTTCTGAGACTGCATTATAAGTCTATAGAAAACCATGAATGAATAATACTTTGGAGAACAATAAGTAAAGTAGCAGGAACAGGGCTGAAATAACTAGGTTCACCATCATTAAAAAGTGAGAAAACCATTAATCCACCAAGATAAAGTATTTTCAGTTCTACACCACTGAGATCTGCAGGGCTGTAGGGAGAAGCCACTCAATGTGTTCCCATTTACCACGAAAGAGCAGTCAAATTATCAGCACTACTCACTCTGCTGTGATGCCTAGCTGGAGAGTCAAACACTGAGGTTCATGAAGGGCTGAGGGACATTTGAAGGCAATTATTCTCCATTTTTTTAGCCAGAGGCTTTATCTGACTTTCTTCTCTCACAGGCCTCAGTAGCCACTTTTCAACATCTCTTTCAGTTGTGAGGTTTCTCATGTCCTTAGAGGCAACGTGGCAGAAAAAAAGTATGAGGTCATGCAAGTAATGGTTCAGTACCTGAAACCATTTAAGAGGTAGGTTTGATGGTTCAATTACAAGCATGGTAATTGGCTTGTTGTGTGATTTTGTATTTCTCTTCAGACACGATTCACCTAATTTGTGCTCAGACACCAAAACAGGGAGTATGTAGTCTGAACCAGAGACCTGGGCTTCTACAGTCAATGAGGAGAGGTAAGCACATGCAGAAAGCAATTCTTCCTATCTGAGGACGCAAGACTAAGTAATTTCAAGTATATTCCCTTCCTTCCCCCTCTCCATTATCTACAGAGAAAGGGCAGAAGATCAGTTTAGGTGATGATTCGTTGTGTCTAGAAGCGAAACAGCTGTATTCCCTAAATAGTCAGTGAGAGTAATAGGAGTCTCTACTGCGTAATTTCTAACTTTTGTCTTAAACAAGGATCCAATGGTGGAATGTGGCATCCTGTGGAAGTCCTTTTTTCTGTCTGTTGACTGTTGAGAGAGTCTAAGGATGGGTTTCATTACACTTCTTTTTGAGTGTTTACCACACAGGGGTAGCACACAAATATTTAAATTTCTGTTATAGTTAATATCATTTATATAGATTAGTGCCAAGAAAGGAAGCAGAAATTATTCTAGAATCAAATCTCAAAAGACCACAGACGGGATTCCGAGAGGTCATTTAGTCCATCCCCATGCTCAAGTCTTGATCAACAAGAAGTAGCAATGAGGAGCTTGCGCTGACTGGGTACAAACATTGCAATGCTGTTATCCCAGTTGCTTAGATTCTCAGCACATATTTTTCTTTTGCATCTGGAAGGATAGTACTCCGGATTTCAAACACAAACAAAAATGGCTAAGAGGAAGGATCCCAGCAAATGACTTCATTCTCTGTGGACACATTGCTTACATCTTTAGTACTGTCAGGAGACTAAGGATTTAGGATAAATGCACTGAAATATTCTGGTCAAGGCAATTAATTGACGCTATTGTTTCTGCAAAAGAGAAACAAGTGAAAACAGCTTTCTGCAAAGAATTTAAAGCAGGAAGTATAGTGTATGACAGCAGGACCAAGTTCATGTGATTGAGTTTAATTCTTTAACAGGTTCCCAACTGGAGTTACACTGATTTATGCAACTTAGGATTCTGGTTCAAAATACCTTCATAACAAAGTAGTTTCAGAGTAAAACTAGTAATGGGAGCTTCTCCAAGAGGAATTCACAGTTAATTTACAACCTTACAACTGCTGAGCAAGGCTTAGGTAGAAGTCTAAATCATGAGCCTGAGCAATGGAACTTGCTGGAAAATAAATTTTGATGGAAAAAGTTCTATAAATCAATGTTTTCCTACAGAAATGTAGGGGTTCTTTCTTTTCTTTTTTTTTTTAACTTAATCTACTGAAAAATTTAATGTATCTTCAGACTACTTGGAGGGTAATATTTTGATTAGCTGAACTATACTAACACATTTAGTACAGTTTCCAATTAGGGAAAGGCTGTCTAGCACTTCTCAAAGCCCTGCAAGAGTCATAGTGGAGTTGCCTCAAATTAAATTCTTTCCAAGAGGGAGGTTACACCACCCGGGCTATATCTACCATGATATAATGCAACTTCTCCTCTGACAGTGTTGGAGCATGGGAATCACATGATTACAACTCCATGTTAAGAGGATTTTAAATTGGTTGATATACAATTGCTGGCATTGCTCTTTTCAAGATGAATTTCATGACAAGTGGAGTTCCATGGACATAATGTCATTACCAAAGCCCCTATATTCCTGAAGAGAAAGTGGCACTCTGTACACTCAACTTCACACAGATACTTCTACAGCATGGATTATATAGGAAAAGATGGTGCAATGACACATCCTCCTCTCATGCCATTAGGGTGAGTACATCAATCTTACAAAATGACCTAAAGAGCTGTAGAAAGTGCCACTTTCCCCATCTCTTCTTCTGAACATTTGATCAAGACAACTGAAAAGAATGAATTCAGGATATTTATCAGTAGGCATGGCCACAGATCAATGCCAAAGATGTCCAAACAAATAGTCGCAGTCAATGGTATTGAGCCAGCCATGAAAGGGGAGTCTTCCTGGTGTCTCGGCAGAGGGTAGGGTGAAGACATGTCCATGTTAATTCCCTTTTATGAGCAGTGGCAGCAAGCGTTCACCTGATGCGTTTTAAATTGTGATTATGGGAATAATTGCAGTTAATGGTCTTAGATGAAATTCCATTTGTTTGGTGGTATAATGAAGTAAGAACACTCGTGTCTCAAGTCTGAGAGTGGTGCTTGGCCCTAAATACTACTTTACTCACAACTTGAATCTCTGAAAGGACAGAGGTGCAAAGGAAAAGTGGTTATAATGCACAACACTCTGCATCAGGCAAATGCAGCACAGTAAAAGCAGTTTGTCACAGGACTTGTGTCATTGTCATGTACAAACATGCTGTCCCTCAGCACAGATTCTCGGTCTGTTTCCCACTAGTTTTCATAAGAATATAATTCAGGAGGTCTGTTGACTACTTGGTTTATTAAAAAAAAAAAAAGAAAAGAAACATTTTAGTCACGTTACCTCTCTCTTGACAGACAGAGGGAAAACACCATTTGATCTCAGCTCAGTGGCTGGAAGCCCCAACATATAGCTGATAGCAGAACCTCTTATCTGGAACAGCAGCAAAATGGAAAGGGTAAAAAAAAAAAATTAAGAAAGCTTGAGGAAAAATTAAGGAGTTCAGAACTTCTCCAGGGTCTCCCTGAATCCCTGAGATACAGAGATCAAGTGGATTCATCTGCATTTTATGAGGAATGGTATTAACTATGAGCCTTCTAATTCTAAAACATGGTATGTTTTGTGTAGGATCACGATTAAATAACATAATTAATCATAACAAAACTAGCAAAGTGTCCACATTACTTTTTAATGGGTAATATGAACCACCAGCCCACTAGGGAAATATAGCCATAAATGTTAAGGTCTTGGACATACAACATCTTCTAATCTATCTGCCACTGGTGCAAGAAATCTCCATAGTCTGGTCTTCTTAGGTGGCCTAAAGATCACCCAGCTAGTGGAACAGCAGCCTGAGTAAATGCAAAACATTTTACTCCTGCTTTAGCCAAAGAGTTCACCCTTGATATCAAGTGTAGGGTGAGGTCCTGTTGTTACAGTGACAGGCATGGTAGTCCTTTTTTTTTTTTTTTTTTTTCTTTTCTGTTTTCACCCTTGATATCAAGTGTAGGGTGAGGTCCTGTTGTTACAGTGGCAGGCATGGTAGTCCTTTTTTTTTTTTTTTTTTGTCTTGTCTGTTTAGAGATCTGTAAAACAAAGACTTTTAGGCATATGCAGCACTCTCATATTTGAGAATTGTTTTTAACGGGTGCTCTAAATACTTATGGAACTGATCAGAAGAGGAGTACCTCAACCCTTTGGGGCAGAAATGTTTCCTGAACCTCCCTGTAATTTCTCAGCTGATGTTGCTACTCTATCATTATCAAGATGCTTCTAGTAAAGCTATTTTGGCAGAACTTGGGCAGTATTATAGATTAGATTATACAGAATATGACAAGATAGCCCCTTTTGACTCTTCTCCAGCTAAGCCTTTGCACCAGGATGCTCTACAGGCAACATGCCACCTGTGGGACAATTTAAACTGGCTCACTGTTATATTATTTTAGTTATGATGTAAATGAGGCTGGACGCTCAGGCTAAGGGAGTATCTGATCTCACAACTCTCAGCCATTTAGCCTCTAGATCCAAATCCACATCCTCATGGAAGAAGGGAGTTACTTACTGGAAGAATAGACATAAGCTTGAATGGTTACTGGAAAATTTTATTCCATGATTTGAAGTATCCTAGCAAGATGACTAACTACATTGTGTTTACAAACTTATCCCATGAGTTGGCTCGTTTTGAGTATATAAGACTGCTAGGAGGATGGGGAGATGGATCAGTCCTGCCTAATCTTTTGTTTCGTTTGCTTTATTTTTTTCCTTTTTCTGCATTAAACATTTTAAATTAAAAAAAAAAGTAAGCTGGGGAAGGAAATTTTAAGGGAGAGAGGTTTAGGCTTTTGGTTGTTCGTTTTTTTTTCCAGAAAACTGACAATTTTTGCAGTCATTTTCTGCAAGTCATGAGAAAAATCAATTTCACATTAAAACCGACATTGGAGGAAATATTTGATAACACCACATTAGAGGAGAATTTATTATATTCTTTCTTTGTTGTGATTTTATCATATCTTTCCTTATGCCCCATATCCAGTCTCAGAGAGTTTTCTGTGTACATTTCTTGCGCATTGAATTCCTCATTACAGCTAGAGGGCTAATACTCTTTATTTTAAGAAGCTGCTCAAATACTAACAAAAAGTAAGTTTATAGATCTACAGCTATCTCCATAGGAAAAGGAAATCTGATTTTCTTACCTCTTGCCATCTAATCTGTTCTCAGCCATTCTGTGTTCATTATGGTAAATGTACTTTTTCAAGACTGAAGCGGTGAAAGGAGCCTCATTGAACTCTCAGTGTGACTCCCCAGCTGTGACATTTCTTTTGCTAATTCTCTGGAAGAACAACCCTACACCTTCTGACAATAATTAAACAAAACCCTGAACAAATTCCTGC
>NW_010417043.1:37694-44447 GCF_000710305.1 Buceros rhinoceros silvestris | reverse complement strand
TCCTGCTGTGAAAACAGGATGAGACTCTACTCTTCACACTCTACAGAGTATTACAGGCTCTTGTCTATATTATTTAGTTGCATTTGTTTAAAGCTTGCCAGTAGGCTGTGATGTGAATATTGTCTCCTATGAATTTTCACTATGCACTGAGCAAAATGCTGTCTGTCCTGATTATAATGTATTACTCTGCACACAGAGAGGTAACCATTTTAGGAGTGGCCCAATCCCTCACCTTTCTCTTTTTTGCTAGCAAAAACTGCTCTTGTATTTTCTTTCTTTGGATCTTGAGTGAGGCAGAGGAAATGAGGCAGCCAGTTCATGCGGGCTTAGTCTGTGAGTGCTGTGCTCTGCAAAAACACTTGGTCTTTGGCTTCCAGCAATCCTGCTCTAGTGGTCCACGAGAGGGAAAGGGTGTGTTAGAGAACGATGAAGCTTAGGGAATTCCTGAGCCTTGAACACACACTTCTTCGCTCCACTCTCTGCCAAACTTGGACTCTCCCACCCTCAGTCTCTGACAAAGTACAAGATGAACTCCATGCCCTGGAAGATCTGTTTTGTTCCAGATCCAGCTGTTGAATTTTACCTCATGCACAGCCTGCTGGCACTCCTGCCGCATGATAGCCTCATCCGAAAACTCTTCACAGGGATGAATAGCCTTGCTTTTATTTCTCATAGTCAGTGCCATCCAAATGGGATGAATACACAGTCAGAATATAGTTTTTTTCTTGTCTCAAATGTTTTTGACTCAGAGAGAAAAAAGCAAACCAAAAATCCAGAAATAGCAAAGCAGAAATCATTAAACTTCAGAAGTCAGAAAAAGAACCAAGAATATCATGGAAAGAAATGTCCCAGCAGCTCAGCTGAGCTGAAATACTCGGGTGCTCTTGGGTTATCTCCCTCTGTCTCAGTACATTAGATTTCCTCACAATCAAAATTCATGTTTCTGAGGTGGAGCTGGTTTGCTGCTATCAGAAAGAGCCTGCAAGCTAAGTACTGTGTGACCTGATGACGTGTAATAAGAGAGGAACGTTGTCTTTGCCATCGTTTTCTGACAAATCTGAAAGGAAAGTTCAATATTGCCATTGTCTCTTACGATTTTTACTACAGGTGACTGGAGTTCATTTGACATTTTATGCTGCACTGCTGCTGTCTTCTCTTGGGCAAGAGGAAAACAAAAGGGTTTCCACACTAGTTTAAAGATTTTTCCAGTGAAGCAGCGAAGTATTCATTTGTAACACGCTAACTCAGACCATTCTCAGTAACAATCAACTCAAGACCTCTAGTTCAGATTCAGACCAAAGCTGAACCACTTTTAGAAATTGTAGAAAGTCAGTTTGTTTCACTGTGGAAAGTCAGATTATTCAATTTAATTAGTGCTGGCTGATTTCTGTATTGGACAGTTGAACTGGGATCATGGTCTTTTCTCATGATACTCCTGGCCAGACTGAAATCTAAGGGAAAGGAAGAAAGTCTGATTTCTCAAGCCCTAGAGTCCGATTTGAAAATGAAGAGATGAATGGCTTTCAGGAACTTTTGTTCTCACCTAAGTGAGTTTTGTAATGTAGAGAAGAAAATGGAACAAATATCTCCTTCTAATCCAAATTTAAAGACCATTAAAGTCCTCTGATATGTATCATGAGTTGGCTGCCTAGGGATTATTATGCTATTACTGAGACAGGCAACAGCTGACATGCATTCCCTTGGGAGGCAAGTCATAGCCTTGAAGATCAGCAAGGATGTCTCCCGTGCTCTGTAATTCCTACCAGTGCTCAAGACACCCTGCAGCTGTGGCCTGTTGTTGGCTTTCTCCTACACACAGCGGTAAACCTGCTTTTTCCCACTACTCTGGTAGGATCTTTCACTAGGGAGTAAAGTGCGTGGTTTACAGCACAGCTTCAAAAATGACATCTAAAATCAAGTCTAGGTTTACCCTTTGTACATTAGAAGACAATACATTTCACCTAGTCACTCTGACAATTCTGCTGATTTTAACTATGCCTTCATGAGCAGCTTTGCTCTTGTCAACTTCTGCTGATAATTGATTTATAAAACCTGGAAAGGACTGACTGTGTGAACACTTTTAATGTGATGGTGTTTAAAGTCATGGAGGGTACAATAAATAACTTTCAGACATGGCTAATCTAAATTGTTTCACTTGCTGTAAGAGCTGAGGAAGATTGACACAGGCAATCCAAGAACCCAAGTGGGCAGTTCCCCACTGAAAGGCAGTACCTCATTGCTGAAGAGGAGGTATGATTAACAAATCAAGAAATCAAATGCAAATGCTCAATTTTCATTGCACTTGCCTTAGCTCATTTGAGCTTTTGTTTGAATGTGTCTTTATTATTTTATAGTTACCCTTAATTGTATTTTCCAATCTAGTACAATACACAAGAATTATTCAGATACTGATATACAGGAAGGAAATGCGAGGCAGAAGGCTTTCCTCAAGTTAGAACATCTTTGCAGAAGATATTCAGTTAGACTTGTCCACCTAATACAAGAGTGGATATCTGTAAGCAGCAGTGAGGGAAGGGTAGATACACATAAGTGTTTTGAAGAAGAATTAAACTGAAGAAAGTGTCTGCCCTCTGATAGATTTTTAAAATTTATATTTGCAGAAATAGGGAAAATTCAGAAGTTCTTTCTCAAGGCAATGAAACTACTTTTATGTTAGGCTAAAGCTAAGCGCTTGGAGCCGGGCTTATGGCTGCATCACAAGAGCGAGTCCTGTTTGAACACAGTGGTTGAAAGATTTTGAAGCCTGTTATTAAGGATAACTAGTGGTGGAAAACAGATATGAACTGCATAGATGCCTATAGGGAAGGTGGAAATAGTTCCCAGAAGTTAAGCTCACAAACATGACTCCAAGCACTGGGTAAAATAACCCTATGCTGTAGTGGCACTTCTTTAATGGAATTTCATGAAAACACCCGTTTTGGGTAATGTTTATTTTATAATGAGAGAGAGGGGGAGATGTCTATAAGCATTTTATTCCATGAAAAAATGTACTTTTTTCCCCTGTAACTGGTCTTTCATCAAGCAGTGCCAGACAGCTGCACTGAGAATACAAAATACTGAATAAATAATATTCATTATATTTCTTATTAATTGCCCAGACAGCAACAACGGAAGCATAAACTTAGAGAAACGGGAGCCACATGAAGAATATAGTAACTAGATGCATAAACTTAAAGTCCCTGCCAGAAAATAGTAAAAATAATAATTACATCATTCAGTGAATGAGTCTCTCGTGCATTAACAATTCCTGATGGCAGCTCCTGGGAGATAGAGGGACTCAAAAGAAGACAGGTAGCACACAACAAATTTAAACTGCCACCCAGTTGTGCTGTACAGATAAGAGCCCACCATGCTGATCAGAGCAGAGAAGGTTGTGTACTAAGTGTGAGGACAGAATTATGTGTCACACTCCCCTTTGAGCTTTTCACTGCCCCCTCACATATATTTGACTATGCCATTTCTTCCCAAGCTCAAAACTTGGTCCTGATTTCCATGCCCTGCTTTGACAACATACAGGAAATCCTATGATGCTTTGCTCTTAATTCGTATGGCCTGTACTGGGCATACCAGTTATTTGTGCGCCAGTACAGAAGGATTCAGTATCATACAGTACAAAGTACTGCAGGAAAGGTATGTCACCAGAATACAAGTGCCCCCCTAGTATTGGTAAGATGGAGAGAAAGCATCTGTGAAGGGAACGTATGGGACTAAACCCATTTGGCCCATGGTCTTATGTAAGGTTTTGGCACATCAAAAAAACAGTAGGACAGAGAGGAATTATTCCAAGGATCCTCAGCACCTGAGATATTTCTCTAAGCAGTGGTCCTTAGTTTCCCTCTTTAAAATGGTTATGAACTAATGTAAGACTCCATTCAGGACCTGAACAGGGCAGAGAAACGTGAACAAAAACGAGACTGCAGGAACGAAGGTTCTTCCAATTTTAGGCTGAAGCTGTGATTTCATTTTCTACCTTTGGTCCTAGAACTTTTTATTATAAATTTAAGGAAATATCATACTGGAATAAAGAAGTTATTTAGTGAAATTGTTGCCTGGGAAATTTAAACTTGCTGTGCTGCGTGTCATTGGCGGATGTAATAATTTGGTGTTTTCTCACAGGAGGTTAGTTAGTCAAACACAGTAGTTTAAATCTGAGAAGGGACTAATAATATACGACCCCTACCATATCCTACAGTTATGCAGGCTATTAGCATGAGCAATCAATTTGCATGCTCTGGAGAAAAAGAAGCCATTGTAAAGAGAAGGCATTTGAAATTGCCTCCTCTGTGCTGCTGACACCAGAGGGCTGACCGGAGTCACCCTCCGATCTGATGAGCAGTACCACAGCCCTGACCCAGTCCTTCACAAAGTCACCAGAGGTTTTCCTTTTATTTTCCTTAAGGAGAAAGTCCTCTCACACATGCACATATTTCTTTGGGGCTCTTGAAGGGTGAGGGTGGTGCTGAACAGGAGGACAGAGAAGGAGAAGAAAAGGGCAATCTTTATCGTTTTGCCACCTTAGGCAAAGGTGTCTGTAAAAGGCAAGAAATCAGAATTGATAAGCAGCTATTGCTGGTACAATTTCCATAATTTCCATGGAAACCTGACCAACTGCCAGACTGTACATGCCAGTGTACTTGAAAGCATGGTGTATGGGAAAACAGTATTGGAGCAATCTGTTTTTCTAAGCTCCTCCAGGGCTTGCTAGCCCCCTTACTAGCCACTGATTATCTACATCCTAATTATACTCCGATCCAGTCAACTAACTCTAATGAAAATGAAAGGTGGACAGAGGTAAAGACTTCACAAAACTCATAGTGTGTACAAGTCTGTATGAACCCAGTTAGTTATTTGTAAGGAGTGCTACATGCATTGAATGTATCTGGGGCTCAGCCAGCGCTGCATGCCGTACACACAAATTTATGTGAACTGAAGTACCTCCTTTTGCTTCAGTAAGAACGTTAGAAGAAAGGTCAGATGGACACATTTCTAAGCCAGGAGGCTGATTGCTGATGGTTAACAGTCATTTTTATATTTACAAACCTTTGTGCACAGGTTTTGGACATTGAAAACATGCAGAGAAAGGACAAATCTAACCTACACAGGGAATTATTATAATAACTTTGCAAGGAGATCTACATTTTGGCTCACTTGTGGGACTGAAAAAAAAAAAAGGGGGTAATAAGATAAGGAACAACAGTTATTGGAACAGAACAGTTCAAACCTGGCAAGGAAAATCAGCCAGTTTGCAAGGCTGGCAGCTAGTCAGCCAATGAATGGGCTCTCATGGCAATGAATCCCAAGCAGTGATTGAATTCAGCACAGGATTTCTTTTTCACTTTTGAGTCCTAGTTTATAGACCTCAGGACAAGGTTTGTTAAATTAGGCTATAATTCCTCCATTATAAAACGACGTCTTAATGGTTCTGATCTTTTGGAAGACTTTTAGCAGATTAGGAGGTGATGGGATAGGGGAAAAGATTTATTGCATGCTCAAAGCCATGTGGTAATCCAAAAGGATTTATAGACAGTACTCTTCACTACTTGTGCTGAACAAGGGTGTGAATTATTAGAGTCTGATAACATGAGAATCCTCTTACAATACAGTATGAGCTTGACAAAATGTGACTATTGCTACAAAAACCATTCAGAAGTAGATTTTTCTCCTTTTCCTGTTCATTACCTTTAAAGGAGTAGAAACTTGGTTTGTATAAATTTTAAGTCCTTTTAGATAGCTTTTGTCCAGAGCTTCCCTCTGAGTTGAAATGTTTATGGATACAGCTAGTTGGGAATTCCCATTAGAAACATTTTTCTAGCTGTTGGAGTGTTCAAAGCCACTGAAGTTAGAACTTTATGCAAGGATATTCATTTCAGTTTGGACAAGAAGGTTTCTAGGATTTGGGAGAGAATTTTAGGTCAGGGGAGGGAAACCCCAAATTTGTGGCCTTGTTCAGCCTAGTTCAGACAAGACACTGGGCTTAAAGGTGCCCTAAGAACATGCTGTTCTGTTGCATTGGAGCTACATTAATTTATAGCTGTCCAGTTGCTTTCCACTGCTAATCCACTGCAAGAAGAAAAAACCCCAAGACTTGCCAGTGAAACTGAATGTGTAGCCAATTGTTCCTCAGTTTTCATCAGGGTTTTCTAGGCTATGAATAAACTACAGTTTAAAGAGTTTACCTACAACACAGTGTATACAATAGTAACCACGTTTGTTTGAATCTGAAATATTCCGTAATGCATCTCTGATTAGATTCCCTTATGAGCCTCATTAATATATAGCTGTGGATTAATTATAGAAATGTTTTCTTAAGAACTTTAGGAGATACTGAAATATTATTGTCTTCATACACGAGAGGAGACAAAGGAGTTATGTGATCAATCCAAGGTTATAGATGATATTTGTGGGAGACCCAGTAACAGAAGAGCCAAACTCTAATGCTTCATCCTTGCTTCAATCTCCACACTTCTGAAATTTGCTTTCAAGACCTTTAAAAGAATTGACAAAATAATTTATATTCTTAGTTGGAATGATTGATATTCTTAGCTGCAATATTAGGGAAATCCTAGAGCAGAAATAACAAGCATGGGGGCAAGTACAGTTGTTAGTTCAATAATTTCATAGGAGAAAAACAAAACCTGGTTGAATAAGCCTGATATACTCTTTTTTTTTTTCCTTTTTATTAAATAAAAATAACAAGTTTAGTTCCAAAGGGGTCTGCTCTTTAAACTGATC
>NW_010417043.1:33009-37631 GCF_000710305.1 Buceros rhinoceros silvestris | reverse complement strand
AACCGCTAGACAAGCTAGTTCCCTTGAAAGTTCATGTGGTTTTGGTACATTTGAGTGCTGGGTCACATAGTAAGTACCCAAGACTTTGGGCCACACACAGAGATGAGATTTCTCATACCTGAGAGAATTTTAAGATATAAGGTAGAGCAAAAGCTGGAGATCGGCAGTAGAAGCCAGACAAATTCACTCTCTTAACAGGCCTTGATTTTTTTTTTTTTTTTTAGCAGTCATGATAACTAATCATTTGCACAATTTACCACGGAACAAAGCAGTTACTCCATCACTTGAAAATTTTAAATGAAGTCTAAGTGTTTTTTCAATGAGATGTATTTGCTAAGCTGGCAGCACCATGCTTCAACAGGGCAGGAGTGGAGAAATTACCTGAGGAAATTTGTTACTCTACATCATGAAGGAAAATCATACGGGAGATTCCTTCTGCCTGTCAGATCCAACATCTTTCTTTAGTGCTATGCAGTGACAGGATTACACTGCTGTTAAAATCTGCTTTAACTCATTATGTGTTTCTGCGGAGGGGCAGGAAAGAACCTCAAAAAACCAAATATGGAGAATCTGATAGTGTCACTCAGATTAACATCTTGCTACCCACACTCAGGAAAGTGCTTGTGCATGCTTTTTTCTGCATTTGCTCAGAGTTAAATCTTTACAAAGATTTATAAGTTTCCATCACAACTGATGCACAAAATGGTGCATCTTTTGTGATTTTACAAACTTCTAAACCAAATGACTCTATTTGATTTCATTATTTTGTTTTGCCCCTTTGTATTTTTCCTATTGGAATCCAATTTGTAATGATACTTAAAAGCCAGTGTCATTTCAATTGGGTAAGATTTCTGCCCTTCTAAAAATATGTATTTATTTCCTTTAGATGTGGAGCTACTCTTCTCACACAATAGTTACCACAGAGCATAAAATTACTTCAATTTTAAGTTAGCAATTGGAATTACACCCTTGTCGTAATGCTTTTAATTAATCATTACTCATTTAAATGGATTTTTTTAATAGTTCTCTCAGTTGATGAGACTGATTTTCAATGGAATAAAAAGCAGCTGTCCCCAGTCATGCTAAATTTGAGACTCTGACAAGCCCTAGTGTCATACCCTGGATGTATGGTATGCTTTCTCTCACTCTGCTTGGCAGTAGCTCAGTGCTACAGTCAGCACTGTATGGATTGCCCTGTAATGTATCTACACAGTACCTAATAATCTGCAGTGAGTCATAACAAGAGACTCCTTATCATGATAGTTTTAAGATCAAATTCAGGAAATTCAACAGGGTTAATAAATAAGAGGGAGACATTCACCTTGATGCAATAGTAGTGTCAAGTCTGTTTGGAGCTCCGTTCTAAGGGCTGAATTGAATTGTTATGAAGGGGTGAAATGTAACTCATTGTCACTGCTGAGTGAAGATGTGAGCTCTGCATAGCAATCATGAAAGTTCCAGAAGGAGGGAACTACTGGCCTGTCAGTCTGTCCTTGGTGCCAGGGAAGACTATGGAGCTGATAATCTTGAGTGCCACCATCTAGCAAGTACAGGACAACCAGACTATCAGGTTCAGTCAGCATGGGTTTATGAATGACAGGTCCTGCTTAACTGACCAGATTTCCTTTTGTGACAAGGTGACACACTTAGTGGATGAAGGAAGAGCTGTGGACATTGTGTATATAGACTTTAGTAAAAATTTCACACTGTTTCCCATAACATTCTCCTGAAGAAACTGGCTGCTCATGGCTTGGGTGAATGCACTATTTGCTGGGTAAAATCTGGCTGGATGGCAGGGCCCAAAGAGTGGTGGTGAATGGAAGTAAATCTAGTTGGAGAATGGTCACAAGTGATGTTCCTCAAGGTTCAGTATTGGGACTTGTTCGCTTTAACATCTTTATCAATGATCTGGACAAGAGAGTCTAGACTTCGTTAGCTGCCTCCTGTCTGGGTGGACTGAAAAGGACCACAGCTCACACTCGACCAGGATATAAACAGAACCCTGCTGGAGAACCATTTGGAGTTGGTGTTCCTTGAAGCAACAGGTAGTGCAGTCGGAGACTCTCCCCTTGGATCAGGAAGCCGGTGGAGGATACTTCCTGGGACACCACTCGGATTAGGATGCTGTCTGAGCTTATCTCCACGGGGTGGAGTGATACTCACCCTGGAGCTGGTGAGTGATCCTTTCGGAATCTTTAAGTGGGAAATGCCCCCTTATATGAGTGAGGTTTGCACACTGTGGTTCATCTTCCCTAGAGCATATTCTCTAGTGCTCAGGAATCTGTTGTGCAGTAATAGATTCCCGACTGACATCCGAACCTGTAACTAATTTTGGTCAGTCAGCGTGCTGGGCAAAATTTCATTACAATAAATACACATTTTTGGATAGCTGCTGCTGTTTTATGGGTGCCTCTGCGACAGTGGGGCAATTACACCAGTCTCTGGACTCAAGGGATCTCTGTGTTAGAGTTGCCATACTAGACAAAACCTCCCAGTCATGGCTTTGCCTAGTCTTTTTCCCACCTCGCAAGAGACCTTGCAATGTCTGCAGATTCCCAGTTTAGTGTTAGACGTAATTTGACGTCATAGACGGCTATTTGTTCCAGGCTTCGTTTCTACTTCCTGCTTCCCTCACTCCCAGATCTCCCTTTCTGCTGAGGCAAACTCACCTCAACTGATTACTCCACTACCTCAGATTTTCCCAGTCTGGGCCAGCGCAGGAAGTTTAGGCGGATGTGTTGGGTTGTTGACATTTAGCCACCACCACCTGTGTCCTCTCTCATCCAAAGACGTAACAGCAACCCCTGGCACAACTTCACCGTTGTGAGGGGAATTTACTGTTTGTTTTTTTTTTTTTTTTTTCTGGTTTTCTACTTCTGCTGAGATGCAGAAGTAATGTCCTTAGGCTGATTCAAGTCCAGCCCCACTTCATAAAGGGGAATAACACACTGGAAGTGGGAATAAATTTGAAGAGTTTGTTCATGTCACATTGACGCTCCACAGTCAAATATACAAGACTGCAGATTGTAAAGGCAAAATGTGTTTCCATCACTTTATGTCTTCTCTCACATAAATGTTGATTCCCTGAAATACGATGATTGTACCTGGTGGTGGATAACAAACATTCCTAACCCTGTAAAATAAGAGCAGTCCTTGTCTCACTCCTACTCCAAGCACTTTACAAAATCAATGCATTAGGCAATGGTAGTTCAACAACTGTCTAGTTAAACAAAATGACCATCAGTCTCTCTGCAACTGGAGATCATGCAGTTTCCAGCCCATTCTGCTGAGGAAGGAATCCTGTCTAAGATAACGATCTTTGTTTCAGCATTATTTTGAGTTACAGTGCTGCTATTCTCTTCAGTATTTCCTGAAGAGTAACACAGACAGTCTGCAAACCAGTGCATAACAGTGGATAATTCTGTCTTGTTGGATTACAAATTTTTCACCAAAATCTGTTTTTTACTTTAGTTCCCCAAACCTGGTAGGGGTTACGGGTTTAGGAACACTGCATGACAGAGTGTCTTCTGCTGTTCCTGCCTAAGTTTTGATCGGCTGGCCAACTTCAACTTAATTTGATGAGACATAGGACTCCTACACTGAGAATACTTTCAGGGGATGATTATGTGGGGCCTGAACATCTGTAAAAATCTGTTTTGTACAGGTAGTTTTTTTCATATCAAGTAGGGAAACTAAGGGCATCCAAGTAGTCTAAAAGGAGATAAAACTATTGGCTTATGGAGGGTGTGGGATTGTAGAGGATGTAGTGGGAAATCCAATCCAATCAAATAAAAAGCTCATATAAAACCAGACTTTGTTAGGTCTATTGCTTATAGGAACAACTAGCTCATTACAGATGCTGGCTTCTGCAAAAACATTTCTTCTTTTTGAACAATGATATTAGTTACAACTATTTTCAATTTTCCCCTTGGGCAGGAAAGTCAAATGGAAACAAAACATTTTCAAATTTGGGTAAATTTGCCTAAGCTAATGGAAAGTGTATTTCACATAAATGCTCCTCACATTCTCCACAGAACAGATTTTCCGGCCATGATACCTGTCCCATGAGCAGTCACTGCTGCTGAGATTTCCCAACATATTGCACTGTTATAGCTAAGACAATTTAATTTTGGACCTACTCCAAACAAAAATTAAACATTTCTAAGTGGAATTATGTTAAAAAAATTTACTTCCAGGAAAGAGGTTCTGTGCTTTGTCATTTCTTCCCAGTTAGGGTAAAAACAGGAATCAAAATACTAAAATTTTTATATGAGAGGAGAAATCTAATTAGTCCAGGTGTGATTATATTCTTACTTAAAAAATCCTATCTTTGTATCTGACTATTTATAATTTCATAACCTACATCATCCTCTTCAAATAAATCTCTACACAATAATTAATGAATGATGCAATCTTATTAAGTGAGGAAATATCACAAAATACATTTCTGATGCAACCTCATTGAAATCTTCCGAAATTCTCTTTGAGTTCAGTGGCCTTTGGATCAGGTCCCTGGTGTGTTTATCTAGCTTGAAAATGTTCCCAAGGTTGTTCTGCCCTGAATGAGAAATAAAGTAATTCAATTCCAGATATTATGTAGCTTAGCGGGGGGGGGAGGAGTG
>NW_010417043.1:30684-32907 GCF_000710305.1 Buceros rhinoceros silvestris | reverse complement strand
GGCGCTTCTGGCGGTCTGGAGGGTCGGGTGTGCTGGAAATTGAGGTCATGGTGTGGTTACGAATTTTTTGTTCCTTTCTGCTGCTTTCTCAGTGTGGAAGTAGGTAAAGCTTTCATCTCTTCTGGGCTAGCAGTTATGCGGATTAGATAATAGGAAGAATTTCATTTAATCAGTTCAATGATTTTGCCTCATTAGAAATTCATGCAAATTGTCAAGTTTTAAGTCCTCCTAAGATTGCCCTGTTTTTTTCGAGAAGCGCACAGAAAGGTTTTATCCATAGACTGTTAGGTTCGGCTAATTACATTAAGAGCTAATACGATTTCCTTGTTTATGCTGTTTGTACAGGAAGATGATTGTCTAATCCTTTAAGCAGTACATTTAATTTTGGTTTCTATTTCAAGTCTTTAAATTTTGTTAACTACTTCTAGCTCTGAAGGTAAACATAGTTTAAATCTTAAATATTTACTTCTGAGTAACTTCAAGGATGAAACTGCTCTGGTTTCATTCAAGGCAAGGAACATCATTTCATGCCCATTGGTTCTAAGCTGGAGGGCAACAGTGGAAGTGGGGGAGAGGGAACAAGAAAACTACTTTTCTAAAGCAAATTCAAGAATTCATCTGCAAAATTGTCACACAGTGGCTGGCTAAATGGTTCATTGCTACACTGTGGTCATTATCACTAATTATCTGTCTGTCTATCACATATGCCTCATCTGCCCATCCATTTCTATCTAAGTATTTTAAATTTGCATTTAGAAGTACATAATGGAATTACATTTGGCCCAGCAAATCTGTGTACATTAATTACATTTCCTTTCTTTGGAAGTTATGTTTCTCTTGTATCTCTGAAATTACATTGGAGGAAAATAAGAGCCTAAAAATTCTTGAGAAGTAGCTAAATAAATGTTACTGCTTAAAATTGTATGTGGATAGTATTGTTAAGTTAAACTTCCCTTTTTTTTCCTAGTTTTTATTAAAAAAATAGAGTAAAATAAAATTAAGGATGCTGACAATTATCAGTATTGAAGCCCTGGAGCTTTAACGGGAGTTAAACACCCCTTTTTGTTCTTAATCTCTTGCATTCCACCATTAACCCATATTCAAATTCTAAGCATACATTTTAAGGTTTTGTGCTGTAATACAGGTGAGGTGTCTGAAGGTATCATCAACCAAGGAATACTTCATTTTCTATGATACTTTCCACAGGTCTTCTCAGAAGACCTTTCAGCCCATGTTCCATTATTTCTAGATAATTCATGAAAGGTGTCACTAAGCACAAGTTCTTATAATTTCTGCAGAAATCTACCTAATCCAGAAATCTGAATCTGTGCTGGAAAACCTGTAGGAAGAGACTGTGAAAAAACACCCTGAAATCCCTTAGTTTCTACTATTGTCTAAGAATGAGTCTAAAGTGCAGATATACCTGCCATACACTAAATAACATACCACCTCCAGATACTGGTAACAGAGGCATCTACATCTGAGCTGGCTGAGGATGTACTTTTAGGACATGCTGTAAGGAGAGAGACATGTAAACAGAGAGATTAGACTTCAGCTATCAATCCTGTCTTAGATGCGTTCTGTTAAATTGCTTCCTTTGTTTTCATTTCTGCAGAAGAGAACTGGTGGTGCCTCTTTTCTTTGCCTACATAGGTGATAGGCTTTTCATATCTAGAGTGGACATCAATCCTTTAACTTAGCTATACCTAGAATCATAGAATATCTTGAGTTAGAACCTAAAGGGATCATTGAGTCTGTGACCCATCGAGATCTTCATTACAGGCTACAGGAACCATGCTGAAGTCGTATTCTTAGTGGTTTAAATCAAATTTTTCAGTCCTCCGAAACTACTAAATTCTCATGGGACAAGAGAGGGAATTCTCTTGTATTAATCCAGAGGAGAATCAATTGAATAAATATGATGCTAAATTTTGAAGGAAAGCACAGATGTTACCATGGGATTCCCATCAGAATATGTGCTGGGACTTCTACGTCATTTAAGTGATCTGGAAATGTGAACAAGTAATGTTGGGTCAAGGTGTGCTGACAATGAGAAATTTGGACAGACAAAACGAAGGTAGCTGAAACAGGAGCTGAGCAGGAAGAACTATAGAGTAACTCATGCTACTGAGTGAGTCGATGATAAAACACACAGTGAAAGCCAAGAGAATATAATGCACCTGGGAACACTAATTCTTGCTGTATATATTTGGCTCAGCAGGA
>NW_010417043.1:22428-30598 GCF_000710305.1 Buceros rhinoceros silvestris | reverse complement strand
AGCTTCTGACAAATTACCTTAGCTGTGGCAAATCTGAGTGCCTTAAACCTGCCCCCAGCTAATCATATCTACTTGCTCATTTCTGCCTGTCTAAAAAAACCCTATGTTTTGTTGTTTCATAGCAGACTGACTTTTTTTAACTTCCAAGTATTTCATAGACCTGGATCAGAGTACTGAAAGAATAACCGAGGCACCAAACCCAACAAGAGGTAACTTCTAGTAGGGATGAATCAAAGCACGTGGAAAAGGAGTCATGAAAGGAGTAAAAAAATAGATTTGCTGAAACAAAAATGTTCATAACTCAGCAAAAAGATTACAGAGTACATGTGGACATTTCCCTGAAAAGAACAGATCGGTGATGAAAACAATGGAGTAGTTGTGTAGAAAACCATGGAGAACTAAACAGAAAACCCTTTTAAGCTACTGCATACATCTATGGTGCACCAACATCCTAACTCCTGAGAGGCACTCTACTCATTCTATGCCAAAAAAAGGAGCACACTCAAAACGGCACAAAACGGAATGACATCTTAATCAGGAAATTCAGCATGACAACCATGCAAGGAGACAGTAAAGAGCCTGGAAATTTTCAGCTTCCGAGACAGATGACAGGGATCATGCATACGCAGTCAATTCTCAGAAATCACATATTATGCAAAGACTGAGAAAGAGTTGATGAGTTGCTGCCTTCCACAGTCTGAGAGCAGAGGACACACAGTATTATTATTGGATGTCAGACCTTATAAAACTCAGAATAGAAAAACATTTCCCAACAACACATAACTAAATCATGGACCTTGCTGACACAGTATTTTCTAGATGGTCACAGTATTGATGGATTAAAGTAGAAGTTAAATAAGATATATCCTCACTGGTACCTGTTAAATTCCTTAATTAGGCTATAACCTCTAGTTCAGTGTTGTCAGAAACTAGAGGGTTATATCACCAATATTTTCAGAAGCATCCAGCATCATCAGCTGTAAGCAACCAAGAAAGAGACTGGATGGGACTTTGCCTGACCTAGTTCAGCTGTTCTTGTGTTATGTTCTTATGCCAGTACTGGAATTATCTTAGTTATTACTGCACTATATTCACAGAACATCGAGCTATTTATGTGGGTGACAGTGGTAAGACAGGTCATTATTTATCCATATCATGTCATGTAAACTAAAGACACTGCATTATAATTATCAGCTTGCGTTTTATAGAAATGTCACTGTCACCATCATCAGAACTTGCCATGGATGTTTTTTATCTGTTGAAAGAAAGAATGGTATCTATATTTTATGTTTCAGCCAGGAAGGAGTTTTTATATTATCACTTTTTCAGAGGGGGAAAAAGAAATAAAGAAACAACAATTTCTTATTAACTCCATTTCCTATCAGTAAAAAAAGATGAAACAATTGTGAGATAGTATTAAGAAATGTTATTCAGAACTAGTTTAGATTGCTGCACCTTCCTAAGTAATTCCCTGGCTTAACTAATGAATCACACCTTGATATTCTTACTTGGGTTTTTTGTTGTTGTTGGGTTTTTTTTGTTTTTTGGGTTTTTTTACAGAAGCACAATGCTGCAAGAAACTGGGATGGTGCCAACCCACTCATCTCACTTGTAACTCATTCTTCACCTGCCACTAAAAAAAAGTAGCTAGAGCGGACTTGTCTCTCTGCCAGGCCTCTGAGGGAACTCAGCCTTACAGGTGCAAAACCTACAGGATGCAATCCTCTCCTCCATGCAGTCCAAGAATGAACAAAACCCACATTAATGTGATGGGTTTAACCATTATAGTGATAGACAGCAGAAAACAGAGTACACAGAAATGTGCTCATCTTCACAGGGGATCAGGCTGCCAGAGTCAGGCTCCGAGTCATCCTGCTAGAATATGGAGGAGATAAAGGAGGCCCTTGGCTCATTTTTGCTAGTGAGAGCTCACCAGCAAGGGAGAGCTGACTTTCAAGCTCCCATCTCTGCTTCTGATAATCATCTTATAACATCAGAATTTTGATGAGCCACGGTTTGTTGCAAAAGATAACACAGACAATTCATGTCTTTGTAATCTCTTCAGGGCACAGCACAACACAGCTGAAAGGCGCTAGCTAATATTAAAAAGGCAGGAGATTACCTGGGTGTATTACAGGTGTAATGTGTTTTATCAAGGACACTGCATGTTTACTTCTATTTTGAAACTCTTGGTCATGCGGTTAAAAAATAGTATCTCAGAAAAAAACTGGTTGGACTGTATCAACAGTCTTTTTTTGTATTCGTTTTAAATAGGCTAAAATTTTCCCTCATTTACACTCAAGTATTGTCTTGTAATCTCTAGATACAGAATTTTCTCTTTGCTATTTAAACGACAAAAAATTGTGCTGCATTTGTATGTAAATCATAAATTTGTAGTTGAAAAATACGCTGTCTAGCTCACAAATTCAGGTCAATAACTGTTTAAATTCAGGTTGTGTTTTAAATTGACTGCTTTCTCTTTACTACTTAAATCACTAGTGTGAATATTAACGAAGAAAGGAAATTCATTAGAACTACTTGAGCAATCGTTGGGATTTTTCATCATCAAAATTATATCCAAATATAGCTTTCATTATCAACAATTTCTGAAGCCATTTTCTTTCACATAAAGATTGGGTTTAAGTTGAAAGGAAGAAGAGGAATTGTGAGTCTTTTGATAGAAACTAGAAACTTTTTAGCTAAAAAATTGATTTATTGGAAAAGCAATAATCTGTTTTGTTAAAACGACATATTTCTTCAAAATCACCATGTTTCTATTGATCTGCTTCAGTGGTTATATACCATATTTCAATCCAGGGAAATGGACTCTATAACACATGATTACTTCAGGGCTATGATATCTCTTCTGAACACAGGAAACAGATTGATAACGTTAGCGCCTCACATTCCAATGAGTAACAAAGCTTCTGGGAACCCTTCCTCAATATCTGAAGGGCAAAATAAATAAAGAAAAGAAAAATTAAGAGGCAGGCAGAATTCATCTCTGGATTGAAGATTGCCAATGAGAAAAGACTTATGCTTCATTTGAACACATCTTCCTTGCAGGCTTGTCCCTCCGTGACAATCCTGTCTTAGCATGAAGATAGCAGGTTATAATTTTCAAGTGAAATTAGTCTGGATTTAGACTCTAAATTTTAGTATTTTTAGTATTTTGCACATGTGCTTAGATAAAATATATTGTACGTGTCAACTCAAAGAAGTATTAGAACTATCTATCCATCTGAATTGTTAACAAAAATTAAAATTTGATTGGTCATAGAAAATTGTTGGTATCTCAACAGATTGCACCAAAATTACCTTTATTTGCAGGAACATTCCTGTGATTTCAAAAGGACTCGTTGCTACAGCTAGTAAGTACTACATGCATGTTCTTATTGTAGCCTCATGATCGGTAAAAGGCTGTCCAGAACCAGATACACAGATGCTCTCAAGGCAAAAAGGAATTCTATAATCTGTGTAATAGCAGCAGTCTCCATGTCAGAATCAAGCCCAAGGGACTGACTGTGATTTAGCCATCCCCAGTGGATTTTTGCAACACCAGGAAGAATTTTTTTTCTGCAGAAGTCAACTCAAAAGGGTAAATTTAACTTTGTCAGACTTAATACCTTTGTGAAAGCCCTGTTATTTGCAAATGCCTGTATTTGCTGCTGAATGGTGCATCGGCAGATAGGGCCATAGAGATATACACTTCACAGCTGTGCAAGAGTCTCATCTCCGGCCTTGATCCGCAGGAGCTAGAAAACCTACATGGTCTCACCCAGTAAGGACATAGGAAGGCACTTTTATTCTGGGAAGTGGTAAGGTCTAAAGTTTTCTCTCAGAGTGAATGACCTGCTAAAAGCAATGTTAAATTTAAAAGAAATTTTACTTGCCCTGTCAGGGCTCTGGTCTCTATAACCTTGCCTCTGTAAGCTATTCACTCCCGGGAAGATCCATGACTGAACACAGCAGATTAGTGCTGCTGTGACTACAGAGATCATGACAGTGCCACGACACTGTTTAAGGGAAGAACAATGTATAAAGAGGGGATCAGTTAGACCGAATTCTGGCTCAGAGCTGAGTGGGCATGCAGAATAGATGTAACTTTTCCATAAAGCTGTTCAGGCAGCCTCTGGTCTCAATCCCATGGCTGAGTGACTGCCTGGTTCATCCTCAAACAACTGTGGATGAACAGACAGTTCACATGGGTGATTCAGTCCCAGACACAGATAAAATGCAGGTAATGAGGAAATCCAAATTCTCCAGATGATCTCACAATTGCAATCAAAGTTACCTGTTGAACAGTGCTGGAGACTCCAGTCCTCTTTCTACCCACTGAGCATACCATGTGCAGACACCATTGCTACTACTCCTTATTTGACACAGAATATTCAAGAGCCAATTTTACTGAAACTGACTCAAAATGGTCATTTGAGTTTCACAAGAGTGTTGAAAGCCACCCAGACTTTCACAGGATGCTGTAAAAAACGCTATTAAAAATACTCTTAGTAGATTCAAAAGTTTATCCTAGAAGTCCAAATAAAAATGGGGATACACAAGTATATGCATATACATACACATATATATGGACGTGGATATACACACCCATAAATGATAGTTAGGTGCATGCACAGATGTACACACATTACTTCTGCTTGATACTTGAGAAACCAGACAGCTGAGGGACCACAAGGTTTAATCTAATCCAAATCAGCAGAGACAGGTAAGGAACAATGCTTTCTCCTGGGTCCTGAGTCAATGAACCATAAAATGATTGAGAAGTTGCTCCCCCAGGTACTCTCTGTCCCCATGGAGATGATACCAGATGGTCTGCAATTCCAAGCAAGACCTTGCCATACACTTATGCAGCCTGCTTCCCTACCCCTTTGGGGACAGCCATCCCACACAGTACCTGAACAGCCTTCCCCGGCTGTCAGTTTTGTGCTCTGGATCACAGAGATCCTGGCATTTCTTTTCTTTTTCTAGCCACCACAGCAGATATTATGTTAAATCAGCATCAGCTGTAGAGTTCCATATTCTGACACATCCTGGTGTGCCAATAGTTACAACCCGAGACCCCTGCCTCAGCACGTCTTTCAGTAGGACTAAATTATTCCTGACAAATAGATGCTTGTAGTAGCTGATGAAAAATGGATGGGTTTGCCTGACATAAACAGGATTTTGGAGAAGGTACTTATTGACTGGCTTGCAGAATTTCTCTCCTGGTGGAGGATTCTGGGGTTCAGTGCACTAATGCTGAATGCTTCACTCATCACCTTGCTAGTTTTCTTACTTAACTTTATTCATTTTCCCCTATCTTTCCTTCCTCTGACCCTCAAATTCTGGCACCAGAACGTCTGAGAGTCAAAATTCAGTTTTTTCTTCCATCTCTCAAGTCTTCAGGAGTCTAAGTCCTGCTCATCCATAATATTTTCAAAATACACTGGTGTCAACAAGTCTTAATCGAATATATTCTTCCCTGGCTGTGCTGCAAGTAACTTCCCCCTCCTCCATTTTCTGTGACTTTCATCAGTTACCAGGAGGAGCTGTTTGAGAAGGTCATTTTCCATAGGGAATGAGGAAAACATGAGGTAGCAGGAGAGAAGCAAAGTAATGTTTCATGAATGAAAACTTCCCTTTTTGTCTGAAAATTAAAACACACACACAATCCCCCAAAATACATACCAGAATGTCTACCACTTATAACCCAAACCTCTTGCCTTAAAAAAAAATACCCAACCCCCCCCCTGCAAAGCCTGACTTGAAATGAGCTTTAATTCTTTGTCCTGTAATTGCTCTGACTTTATAGTTTCCACGGACATGTAATTATCACATACTGCCCATTGACAAACATGATAGGAGCTGAATCCATAGGGAAAATGTCCCTTTTAGGAAGGGTAGTGCCCAGGTTCATTATTTCCACACCTGCAGAGAACAGTTACAATTTTCTCTGTAGTGCCTTTTTTATGATATAGATGACGAGAAAGAGCACTGATTTTGAGTAGTGCCTGCAGGCAGTCAATACTAGTGATTAAGCCTTTGAAAATCAGGTTCACTGCTTGTACCACTGAGCTATAGTCCATGGGGAAATTAATGGCCTTTCTACACTCTTAAATCTGAGTAAAACAGGGGTCTATTTCTGCCCACTGCAAATGAAAAAGAGAAAAATAAAACCCAGTCCACAAAAACACGATTTCTGTAGAAAAAGAGGCTCATAAGAGGAAGAACAGTCCTGAGGTTTGAGTAATAGGCTGGGTCTGTGAGACGATCACTAGCCCTCCAAACTGATCCTATCATCTTAGGTGACTGCAAATGTCAGAAATATGTAGATGCTTTATACCACTGTTTTAAGGACACTAAAGTATCTGGTGTCTCTGGACATGATCCTTCAGGATGCTTCATTGTCAAATTAGAGTACACTTGATTTAGCCCCAAGTTGTCTTCTCCCAAATACTCACCATGTGCAGGAGTTGGATCATCTCTTGCAAAGACAGTGCCCAAAGCACCAGGAGGTTCTTCGCCTGCTCAGAAGAGTTACAGCAGGGAGGAAATAACACCAAAAAGACTCTGCTACAGCAGATGTATGTTGAAGCCTCCCCAAGGCCTGCAGACGTGGTTTATCCCATGCAGAGCCATCCTTCAAATAGTCCTCCTGAAAGAGGGCTATCAAAAGAATTTGTCTTGCTAAAGCACCTATATACAAAAGTCACAAAGGTGAATCTTGAGGTGAACGTGCATCAAGGATACACCACCCGCATGCAGGCTGTATCTTGGTGAGAAAAAGCTTCCTATCAAGCATGCTTTAAATCCAGATGTTGGAAGATCATGTTCCCCAGCCTGCAGTATTGTACAGGCACTATGGGCGGAAAAGGGAAAGTTTTCATCAGGCATGAGAATGAAGTGCTTTAAGGGTGTAAAGGAAGGAACAGGTGCTGGTGTCCATGGGAAGAATATGGAGGTCTTAATTCCACTGAGGTAGTTTGTGGCAGGAAATTCTGGCATGGCTGTGCATAGTGGCAAAGAAAGGGAGAAAAATGCCATAGACTGTCAAAATGGGACGGGTCTTATACCACAGCAGCCCTATGACTCGACTTTGCAAGTGCATAATCAAGGCCTCATAAACAATGCCTTGTCTGTGTTCCTTCTGTCCGTCTCAAAGCCATCATGTGAAAATTTTATGCATTTTAAAGATGCCAAAATAGACTCACAGAGGACACATATATACACAGGTGGTTTCCTGGCTTGCAAAGATTGCGTAATTCCTGAGAATGGTGCATTTTTTCAAGAGCTCTTTCTAAGAGGAAAGGGAGAAGAGGTTGTTACTGCAGGACAAGGAACTTTCTGAATGATAATTTAAAGATAATCGTTTAAGATATGGAGCAAACTCATTATGCACACTTCTGAGTGACTTAACTACAAGTTTTAATTATTACTATTCTCTATCTCGCAGTTTCTTCAAGAAGACTTTCAAAAAACGCATACAGCTCAGCTGAACTGGGACCTTGCAACTCATAAACTGTACTTCTACTTTAGTTGACTGGAAGTAGGTTTAATCCAATTGCTTGCCAGCCTTCACTAGAGTAATAATACTGAACAAATAACCCCACAGGCAGAATCACATTGTTTTTCTCTGACAATCTCAACTTGATCGTTTCTTAATGCCATAGGTGATGTCAGAAAAACTCAGGACAATGTTGCCAAAAGGCGTGAGTTGAAGAACAGCAGCCTGATCTATTACTTTTAATCCTAGTTTATACGTACCTGTAAATATTAGTTGTAAACCATAGCCATATACCTGTGGGGAGATTTAATAAAACTCTTATTTCCCTACTCTAAGCAGTTAATGTGCAAGTTAGGAGAAAGACAGATAGACAAAGACAAAAAGAGAAAAAGATCATGAACAATTAAGTGTTGTCTAATGTTTCAGGTCTTTTTCACTTCCTTTTTTTTACCTGGATGAATAGATTTTGCCTGATATCTTTTGGGCTTAATTCTTTCTTGATCCTGAGAAACACAACACACTCACCAAGCCAAAACCAAAGACTGATAGGGCATTATAGACAGAGGACAAAATATAACAGCTGAGACCTTTTTCCTCTTGCAGTGGTAAAGTATATTGTTCAAGGAGAAAAAGTTTGGTTTAACACCAAAAACCTAACACGATCCTTTC